>NC_064622.1:275601115-275905316 GCF_023898315.1 Schistocerca nitens
GCAAGAGGACTGGGGACGAAACCTGGGTTCACTTCCACCAACCGGAAACGAAGAGAGCGAGCAAGGAATGGCGTCATTCCTCATCACCAAAACAAAGAAGTTTCGAACAGAACCACCAGCAGGGAAGGTTATGCTGACTCTCTTTTGGGACGAGAAAGGCGCCATTTTGGAGCATTAAATGTCTAGAGGGACCACTGTCACCAGTGCATCATACACAGTTCTCCTAAAGAATCATCTGCGGCCTGCAATCAAATCGAAACGACGTGGATTGCTGTCAGCAGGTGTTCTTTTGCAACATGACAATGCAAGGCCCCACACTGGCCGTGCAACAGTTGCAACCATCACAGACCCGCATTTTGAGTGTCTTCCTCATCCACCATATTCACCAGACCTTGCCTCAAGTGATTTCCATATGTTTGGACCACACAAAGATGGAATGGGAGGAAAGTAGTTCCGTTCTGATGAAGAGGTACGCCACGCGGTGCATTAGTCGTTGCGAGGACTACGAAAGGAATTTTTTCTAAAGGAATTTTTATGCACTTTGTAAGCGCTGGAGGACTTGCATTGCGCGTGGGGGAGATTATGTTGAAAAGTGATACAGCTTTGTACCACTTCTGCACAATAAATAATGTTTAAAAAAATATTTAAGGTTTTCATTTGACTCACCCTCGCATATTTGTCAAACGCACATGCAGGTGAAGCAGCGGAAAATGACCAGAAGTAATAATAAAACCGGAAGGTGGTGCGGGATTTGTCCCGGGAGGCAGGGACTGACCGTGGTTTTCAATGTAGGAGACGAGCCTGGCGAGCACGGCGGGCGCGCCCGCAGCCGGCTCCAGCACCATCTGGTCGAGCGGCACGCCGAAGACACGCGGCGCGGGCTCCGCGCGCCGGCCCAGCAGCAGCGTGCCTGTGCCGGCCAGCAGCCTCTTGACGCGCGACAGCCGGCCCCCCGCGGTCGCGGCCGCGCCGCCAGAGCCGGTGCCGCCGCACGGCGCCTCCGTCGCGTAGCAGCACTCCTCGCCCGGCGCGTCGCAGCCGCACAGCGTCGCCGGTCGACGCATCGCCGCGCTCTGCTTGTCGCAACAGCTGTCGTTGCCGCCGCACTGCAACACACGCACACACCGTATCCTCAGCACGTCGCCCAATGTACGTCCGTCACAGCGAAAGAAATAATCTACGCCACCTAGTCGCAGACAGACCTCATCTTTTCTACGGTACCATCAATTATTCTAAGTTACCGTGGGAGACAACTTCTGGAAGATGAACCTTCTTTTTCCTATTATTCTTATCCTTATCAGGTGTCTTCACAGGGCCGGATGCCTTTCCTGTCGCTCTTCCCCCCCCCCCTCCCCCCCCATAAGGACTGTGTGTATTCGATCTGCTTCTATTGTGATCCAATGTCAACGTTTTAGAAATTTTTTTTGCGAATCGTATAACTAAGACATAAGTACCAGCGTGTTATGAGTCGGACGTGAAAAGCCGGTCCAAAAACCACACCCAGGCTGGCCGCCATATCGGAACTCGTCGTTATTCCGCCTGTCGGATTCGATCCGCTGCCAGCTCGTTTCCTCGAATACCGGAAGCAGCATTCTAACGCGCGCGCATATTCGATTGGGTATTTGTTTTATGCAAATGTCCTTTCGAGATCGGCTGTTCCAGTTTCTCATTTAGTGACCGCAAACACTTTTTCTCTACAATTAAATATCGGTGAGAGAGAACTTCGTGTTTATTGTTGCATTTACACTTCTCCTCCACTCCACAAGTAGGGGCGAGCATTTTTGAAAAGGAGACGTATCTTGACAACCTAAGCAGGTTTCATAAAACGGTTGTGCGTTTACATGTGAGCGAAAATAGATTTCTATCTATCGCTTGAGCCTTGTCCCACATTACGCAGGGTCACCCATCGTTAATCGGATTTGGCATGTTAATGTTTAAGGGGTGGCCGGATGCCCTTCCTGCCGCCACCCCGAACCCCCAGGACAGAAGTAGTGTACCCCAACTGTCTGTGTCGAGTGTAATCCATGGAATAGTGCGAAAGTGTTCAGATGGTTGCCAGCCGTGTAACTGAGGCGGAACAAGGGGACCAGCCCGGTATTCACCTAGCGGAATGTGGAAAACCACCTAAAACCCACATCCAGGCTGGCCGGCACATCGGCCCTCGTCGTTAATCCGCCGGGCGGATTCGATCCGGGGCCGGCGCGCCTACCCGAGTCCAGGAAGCAGCGCGTTAGCGCTCTCGGCTACCCTGGCGGATACGTGAGCGAAAATCGATTGACGAAGAGGAAATCCGGCAGCTAGAATCGCATTTCCAGAATAGATGGCCAGCCAGAAGACGTATTGGGAAATGGCATTTGGTTTTAGGAGCCCCACGAAAACGCAGTCCGACGGACGGATGAGCGACCATTACGCTAGTCCAAGAACATGGTCACCAAAGGTAGAGAAGTCTTCAACCAAGATGGGAGAAGTATTTCTGTTCGAAAAAACTGAGAGCCTTTATCAAGTTGTATTTACAGGGCGAAAACAGAACATTTATTTCATATGTGGAAAATACGGAACAATTATGACTTAAGGCGTTAAGAACTTCGGAATGAATAGGTACACTCCAAGCGAAGTAATAAAACACGTCAAATCCATACCCCAGTTTAATAGTACCATTCGTACAATGTTGCGAAAACAGACTGAAAGAAAACTAATAACAGGAAGTTACTAGCAGTTCGTGCATCCGTAAAATTGTCATGCGTGAAGCCTACAACAGTTGTCATAGTCAGACCCTGGCTAATGTCAAAAACTTCTGTTGAGTTCTGGTCGTAAGTGCCGCGCGGAGACGCCGCGCGATCTGAGGCGCCGTGTTACGAACTGCGCGGCCGCGCCCACCGGAGGTTCGTGCCCTCCCTCGGGCATGGGTGTATGTGTTGTTCTTAGCATAAGTTAGTTTGGGCATGGGTGTATGTGTTGTTCTTAGCATAAGTTAGTTTAAGTAGTGTGCCCGTCTAGGGACCGATGATCTCAGTAGTTTGCTCCCTTAGGAATTCACACACACATTCTGGTAGTAAGTGAAGTCAAAAAATGCATCCAAAGCTTCCATACAGTCTCTCGTAGATTCACCTACAGTAGCATCTGTAGACACAGCAGACAGAACGCTAAAATATTACATTCCGTACTCCTACAATAACGTTTTCACTCAAAATGTTTGACAGTCGATAATAATCGGAAGTGAGATACATCGAGATTAGCACGTCAGGTACTGAGAAACAATTAAGAATACTAAAAGCGAATAAGGTAGTATGCCCCGACAGAATTCCACTGAGCTTTCACATTCAATACGCCGCGGCATTAGCTCCTTTCCTAGCACATATTTTATCGAGAATCGTCTGCACAGCGAAGCGTCCCCCGTTATTGAGAAACATCGCACACTGCTTCTGTTTACAAACAAGGTAACAGACAGTCTGCACGTAGTTTCAGGTCAATATACTTATCTCTGACGTTCACATGTTGCAGGGTCCGAGAGCATATTGCAAAGTAAAAGATTATGACATTCCTGGAGGAAAACAAGTTTCTCTCCACAATCGGCACGGATTCAAAGAAAATTCGCTCGTGCGAGACACAGTTTTGTTGACATACGTCATCCTTCAAACAATAAATCAAGCTGAAAGGTAGATTCCATCTTCCTAGGGTTTCGAAAGGCGTCTGACATACTACCAAATAGGGCGAAGTAACGGAAGTCACGGGATACCTCCTTATATCGTATAGGAACTTCTTTTTCCCGATAGTGCAACAACTCGACGTGGTACGGACTTTAACAAGTCGTTGGAAGTCCCCTTAAAAGTACTGTGCCGAGTCACCTTCCCTCTACAGTCGTCCATAATTGAGAAAGTGTTGCCGGTGCAGGATTTTGTGCATGAACTGACCTACCGTTTATGTCCCACGAATGTTCGATAGTATTCACGGTGGGAGATATGGGTGTCCCAACCATACGCTCGAACTGTCCAGAATGTTCTTCAAACCAATAGCGAACAATTGTGGCCGGTGACATGACATCTCCACGTAGCCAAACGTAACGATTTCCACTCAGCTGGACCACAGGACCCAGTCCATTACATGTAAACACAGCCCACACCGTTGTGGAGCCACCACTAGTTTGCACAGTATTATTGACAACTTGGGTCCATGGCTTCGCGGGGTCAGCTTCATACTTGATGCCTACCATCAAGCCTTACCAATAGAAATCGGGATTCATCCGACCGGGCCCGAGTTTTCCATTGTCTACGGCCCAACCGATATGGTCAAGAGCCCAGAAGAGGCGCTGCAGGCGATGTCGTGCTGTTAGCAAAGGAACTCGCGTCGGTCGTCGGCTGCCATATCCCATTAACATCAAATTTCGCCGCACTGTCCTAAGGGTACGTTCGTGGTACGTCCCACATTAATTTCTGCGGTTATTTCAAGCAGTGTTGTTTGACTGTTAGGACTGACAACTCTACTCAAACGCCGCTACTCACGGTCGTTAAAGTGAAGGCCGTCGGCCACTGCTCTGTCCGTGGTGAGAGGTCATGCCTGAAATTGGATATTCTCGGCACACTCTTAGCACTAGAGATCTCGGAATATTGAATTCCCTGACGATTTTCAAAAATAGAATGTCACATGCGTCTAGCTCAAACCACCATTCAGCGTTCAAAGTGTGTCAGTTCCCTTCAGGCGGCCACAATCACGTCGGAAACTATCACCTGAGTACAAAAAACAGCTCTGCCAATGCAATGTCCTTTTATACCTTGTGTATGAGACACCGCCGCGATCTGTTAACGTGCATAAAACTACCCCACGACTTTCGTCATCTCCGTGGGAAAGTGTTCGATGATAATGCTGATGTGTACAAGTAAGTATCGTCGGCGGACAATCGCACGAAATTGCAGAGATATTTCGACAATTTGGAGATATGTAAGATACTGTCTATAGCAAAGCGAAAGAACCAAACACTATCAGTCACGACATTAGTGTTGGGTATCTTGAGAACATTATATCATTCAAGTATTTTGGAGTAATACTAAGAGCGATATGAAATGGGACCGTCACGTAAAATTAATAGGGAAGACGAATCGACGACTTGGTTTTGTTGGAAAGTTTTGAAAAAGTGCCCTCCATCTGTAAAGGAAGCCGTATAGAAAACGCCTGTGCGACCAATTCTACCCTAGTGTTCCAGTGTTTGGAGTCGTCCTCGCGAAGGCATGATAGACATCGAACGAATTGAGACGAGCTGCTACAACCGCAACAGATCGGTATAGTCAATACGAAAGTGTAACGGAAATTCTCGGGGAACATCAATAGGAATTTTTGAAAGGAAGACGTCTTAGTTATCACTGAACTCTGTTAAGTAAATTTAGAGATCCTGTAGTCGAAGAAGACTGTGCGATCACTACGCTGCTTCCATCACATATCTCAGGTAGAGACCAAGAGAAGAGGATGAGAGAGACTGGGAGCGGACTCCCTCAATAAACCAATTAAATAGGCTACAAAATGGATAATATAGTTATGATGCACACACTGCCATTCACTGCACAGTGGCTTGAAGAGTACATACGCAGAAGTGCAAGGCAGACGATACTTCCCATCGTGCCAATTATTGAGTCTTCTTCCCGTCCCATTGGAATATCGAGCGCGGGAAGAACGATTACTTAAACGTCTCTGTGCGTGTTATTACTCCGATCTGTTCGCGGTCCCTACGTGAGCGATACCTAGGGGATTCTGCGTATTGCTAGATTCCTCACTTATACTTGTTCTTAAAACTTTGTACATGAGCTTTCACGGGATAATTGACGTGTGTCTTCAAGCATTCACAGTTCGGAATTGCCGCGACCGAGAAGTTTCGAATCGGGTAAATGGCGTCCGTTTTCTCGGAAAAACGGCGATACTGTGGTGGTGGCTTACTTCCTTCCGTCCAGCAGTACAATCAGACAGTGTTAAGACAGCTTTTTCAGTCAGCTGAACTGGAAGTTAAAAAGAAACGCCGCGGAAAGCTGACCGAAGTGGTCCCCCTATGTTACAGTACAATAGACCTGCCAAACTTAAGTTCCAGCGTTTCCAATTGTCGGACTATCGTCTTCATTTATCTGATCTGCCCCGCCCCCCTCCTCCGCCACTACCATCCGTTTACTAAGTTGAAGGGGGCTGGGATGGGGGTTGGGGGCACTATGTAGAATGAAGGTAGTGGCAAACCTCTGACTCTATTCTGCATTCTTTCCCTGCAGGGACAAGAAGCTTTCAGCTATCCCTCACCAACAAATCGGGCAAACACGATAGCACCTTTCTGCCATTCTGCCACTTCTCCACATCGACCGCCGGCCGGAGTGGCCGTGCGGTTCTGGGCGCTACAGTCTGGAACCGAGCGACTGCTACGGTCGCTGGTTCGAATCCTGCCTCGGGCATGGATGTGTGTGATGTCCTTAGGTTAGTTAGGTTTAATTAATTCTAAGTTCTAGGCGACTGATGACCTCAGAAGTTAAGTCGCTTAGTGCTCAGAGCCATTTGAACCAATCCATATCGACCCAACTTGGTGTGCTGATCCCATACAATTGAATTTCACTTTCACACACCCGACTTCCTTCAGCAGTGGTGGAGCACATGACCGCTTGGTAATTAGTTCTACGCGATCTACACCGCGTCAAAGCGACCAGTGCGTTCTTTTAACGGCGGGAGTGGCGGTGGGGAGACACACATCTAGTCCGGTGACCTTAACATACGCTAAGATAATATGAGGTGCCATGATGCTGATGACCGAAACTGGCAGCACAAGAAAGAGGTTCACACAACGGCAGCCGGGGCGTTTTCCAATATGGCTTGCATCAATTACGTTATACCTGTGGAGTACCGTCCGTCGACATTAATTTATATTTGAAGACTTCCTCGATATCGGCTGTGATTTCTGATCTTATACTGTAACAGTTTCACAGCTTCTTCATTCGAGAAATCGACTTCTCTGATATGACATGATGTCTTGTGCATCAAATACGGTAGTTCTACTCAGTCGATACACTCATTGGGTTATCCCTGTAGATAATTTATTTGCACGTACACAATCTAAATTGTGCCAGAAACATAAAAGTAGTGTCTTCATATCTTAATTATCAGCCAACTTGAAATGATATTCCTGTCAATCAGATTTTCAATTTCCACTCCGAGATTAACTATAGGTATGCAAAAACAACTGCTGCCTTCTTGTTAAGGTATCTTTGTAGGTAATGAAATTTTTATCTTTGTGTTAAGATGTGTATACTGCTAGGAGAAAAGAAAGCACTTCGAAAACCAGATAAGCTAGTTTGATTGACCACTTTATAGGAGCAGCTGCCTGAGCTGTACAGTTCTCAGCGACACCGGATGTAAAACCAACTGCGTAGCAAGTTCACTACAACTACCTACCTGAAAAATAGTAGTACTGCAAGAGTATCTGTGGACGTCGGAAGTGGCAACAAATATAGCCGAAAGTGTAAATTTGGTAAATAGCATTACTTAGAAAAAAATAAACTGAGCTTTAATGTACTTTCACAAAAAGTCCCACAATATTATACGACATAGTTACTGACGGTGGTTGTTTCTGATGGCTCTCGATCTTCCACCATAATCGAGTCCCTCAACATAAGGTGCCAAATATGAGGTAGCCAAGGAAATGGAAACATGGGTTCTACTATGCCAAGACTGCTTGGTAGCTACAACAGGAAAACACAATTAATTAGCAGGAGTACAAAATAAGATAGTATTTATTACTTAACTTTGCTGTAGTCCATGATCAGTTGGTTGGCAATTAAAGAAGACGCGACTAGACTAAGCGTCTGCAGAATGCCATAATTTACAAGTCACAAATCTTGAAGGGACTAATTAATATCTCGTAATATTGAATGTCGAATCCGGTGAATTTGAAGACTAAATTGGAACGGAGCTACAAAGACTTGACGGCAGCAATGACTGAGCTGCAGACGATGACTAACATCGGCGTTGGCTGACCACTGAGCGCGGCTACAAACTGTAGACTTGCACAACTGCACTACTCTCCTGCTGCACATGAAGTCGCCTAGCGGGGAGCGTAAGTACTGCGACTGGCTGTGTACTCTTTGGCTAGCGCAGCCGTTCTTCTGTTCCGTTTATCGAGAGAATCGCATCCGGCTGATCGATCTCTCAGGCGGCGGTGTGGTCGTATGACTGGCGACATAACAGTTTCAGTAACAGGGTTAACTCAAATTCGGTTCCCAATGGTCTTGTTTCAGCATGCAAAAGGAAGTGTATACAGAAAAAGAAAAAAGCGCGTAATTAAAATTTGTTGCGACCCCGAGCGGGCTAGTTTTCTAAATCAGGAAAAAAGATGCTAACGGGAATAATTACTTATAACAAATACACGCATTTTTTCATCCGTAAATAAGCATTTTTAATTGTTCACTGGGCTCATCATTGTAAGTTATGGAAACACTAGAACTTCAGCGCTGTTTTAGCAGCAACCTTATTTTGTATTAAGAATTCGCAACATTTCCTTGCAAGTCGAGTTTAAACTTATTTATTTTTCGAAACAAATCCACGAGATATGTCCGTCCGAATATAAATACCTAACGTTTATTTTGGCTCGATCAGTGAAAGAGCTAACGACTCGTGGGATATTGCGGGACAAGACAGCCAGTAATGAGGTCGAATTACTGGACGCTCCGCGCCAAGGTTCAAATGGCTCTGAGGTCATCAGTCCCCTAGAACTTAGAGCTACTTACACCTAACTAACCTAAGAACAGCACACACATCCATGCCCGAGGCAGGATTCGAACCTGCGACCGTAGCGATCGCGCGGTTCCCGACTGAAGCGCCTAGAACCGCTCGGCCACAACGGCCGGCCCGCGCCAAGGAATAGGACGGTTGGAGAAAAGTGTAATCTTTACTGATTGTCTGCGGGTTTTAGATAACGTCACGAATACATTCATTTCACAAGCTGTTGTTTCTGCTGCATCATATCACCCCGTAATGGCCGTAGTTGGACAGTTCAGGTAATTACTGGTCGCTAAAAAATAGTAGTCTACCAAAACAATAATAAAGTAATTTTTACGAAACAAGAGTTTCAAGACTAAAACATTATCGAACCTTTATCTGTTGTAATCACCTAGAAAATTTGAATTTACCCGCGGAAATCAATACATGTGATGTACATGTAAAGACAAACAAATGGTTACAATTTCAGAAAATTGCGTGATTTATTCAAGAAAAAGAGCTTCAGAAACTGAGCAAGTCAATAACGAGCTGGTCGACCTCTCGCCCTTAAGCAAGAAGTTTTTCGCTAGGCAGTGACTGACGAGTTGGGTGTCCTCCAGAGTGGCATCGTGCTAAATTCTATCCAACTGACGCGTTAGATCGCCATAATCCCGAGCTGGTTGTAAGGCCCTGCCCACAATGCTCTAAATGTTCTCAAATGGGGAGAGATCCGGCGACCTTGCTGGCCAAGATAGCGTTTGGCAAACGCGAGACCAAAGCAGTGTGTGCGGGCGGGCGTTATCTTGCTGAAATGTAATCCCAGGATGGTTTGCCATGATGCGCAACAAAACGTGGCGTAGAATATCGTCGACGTACCACTACGCTGTAAGGGTGGCACAAATGACAACCAGAGGGGTCCTGATACGTTATGACATGGCATCTCAGACCATCATTCGTCGCTGTCGGGCCGAATAGCGGGCCACAGTCAGGCTGGTACCCTACCGCTGTACGGAGGGTCTCTAGACAGTCTTTCCTGATCATCGATGCTCACTGCGATGCGGGACTCATCACTGAAGACATTTCTACTCCAGCCAGTTGCCCGATACCACTGCAAACGGGCTTGTTGGTGTACAGAGGTCAATGGTAGTCGGCACAAGCAGCGCCGTGAGTCCAGCTCCCTTTCTGCAAGCCGTCTATCAGTGGTCCTTGTGGTCACTAAAGCACCAGTTGTATGTCGGAACGACGATAATGATGAATACGGAGCTCTGCGTGCCTCTCTGACGACAGCTAGGTCCGTATGTTCTGTCGTATCTCCAGGCCACATTGTGTTCGGCCGCTGTTAACCCATTCCTGCTAAAATCGAAGAATAGTGGCATCATTCCTATTAAAATGTCGAGCATATCGTCGATTACTCCAACCGGCATATTTGAGCTCCTACACGTCCTTTCTCAGATGTTGACATCTCCGTATATTGTTCACGCGCCTGTTTGCGAGGGATAGAGTACACGGAATGAGACTAGCAAAGACTTTACCGTCCTGGTATCGACATGTCCCATGTTTACTACCCCTGCCAGCCGCGCGGTGAAATTGCGCTGCAGCGTCGCTCTTTCATCCAGCGGCATGTATGAATATAAATTTGTGACCAACTTGCATAATTCCTTCGTGGTGCGTCGTATTTTTATTTTTGATTTATTGTTTTTTGTCTCACAAGGAAACCTCCCCATCGCACCCCCGTCAGATTTAGTTATAAGCTGGCACAGTGGATAGGCCTTGAAAAACTGAACACAGATCAATCGAGAAAACAGGAAGAAGTTGTGTGGAACTATGAAAAAAATTAGTGAAATATACAAACTGAGTAGTCCATGGGCAAGATAAGCAAAATCAAGTTGGATGTTAACTCAGGAGCGCCGTGGTCCCGTGGTTAGCATGAGTAACTGCGGAACGAGAGGTCCTTGGTTCAAGTCTTCCCTCCACTGAAAATTTTACTTTCTTTAGTTTCGCAAAGTTATGATCTGTCCGTTCGTTCATTGACGTCTCTGTTCACTGTAATAAGTTTAGTGTCTGTGTTTTGCGACCGCACCACAAAACCGTGCGATTAGTAGACGAAAAGACGTGCCTCTCCAATGGGAACCGAAAACATTTGATCGCTAGGTCATAGGTCAACAGATTCCTCCACAGGAAAACACGTCTGATATATTCTATACGACACTGGTGACGGCATGTGCATCACATGACAGGAATATGTTCTCGACCCACCTAACTTGTACACTTAGCGAATGGGTAAAAAGATTCTTCTACCTTGCCCGATTTAGGTTTTCTTGTGGATGTGATAATCACTCCCAAAAAAGTGATGAAAACATGAGAGTCTGTCACATAAACTGAAAATAAAAAATTAAACTTTTCACTCGAGGGCAGACTTGAACTTAGGACCTCTCGTTTCGTAGCCGCTCTCGCTAACCACGGGACCACGGCGCTCCTTGACTCGCGTTCGCCTTGATGTTGCATATCTTTGCATGGACTACTCAGTTTGTATATACTACAAATTTTTTTCATAGTTCCACACAACTTCTTCCTATTTTCTCGATTGATCTGTGTTCAGTTTTTCAAGGCCTCTCCACTGTGCCAACTTATAACTAAATCTGAGGGGGGTGCGATGGAAAGGTTCCCTTGTCAGACTATATTATACTGCTGTGTAACTTACTTGCCGTAAAGGCGCGTGCGAAGTGATTATCAGGACAGCTCATTGCGACCAAAATGTGTCTCAATCACCGAGCCACAAAACGGCGTTGGGTAGTGCTGCAGCCTCGTAAAACAGAGGGGGAACGTTCGATTCCCCCTCGGGTACGGCTCTGGGTTTAAAATGTCGCTTAACGTTTTTGTACGTGAGTAGCTACTGTAATTGAAATTACTGCGTATCATCTCTGATTAAGCGTGCTCAAGAACGAAAGAAGGCAACTTTTGAACTACCGGCTGACTGTCTACGAGCCAGAAGACGGCAAATTAACCACGTAAGAAAACTACGGACGGTATTCTCTTGATAAGGGTGTAAATAAACTACAAAGCAATTTCCACTCGATTTTAGCCATTTGAAACGGAAGCTGTGTCACGTGAACTACTTGCAGAGAACGAATGTACAACATTATATTTCTCGGTAAGTCCGTTTCTGTTGTGAGTGCACGCAAATTGAAATCCTTACTGCATCTACATATCAAAAGCTTGTCCAACACTAGAGGGGTTGTGGGAAAAAAATTCTGGAACGGCGAAGGGAGTACACTACTGGCCATTAAACGAAGATGACGTGCTACAGACGCGAAATTTAGCCGACAGGAAGAAAATGCTGTGATATGCAAATGAGTAGCTTTTCAGAGCATTCACACAAGGTTGGCGCCGGAGGCGACACCTACATCGTGCTGACATGAGGAAAGTTTCCAACCGATTTCACAAAGAGCAGTTGACCGGCGTTGCCTGGTGAAACGTTGTAGTGATGCCTGATGTAAGGAGGAGGAATGCGTACCATCACGTTTCCGACTTTGATAAAGGTCGGATTGTAGCCTATCGCGATTGCGGTTTATCGTATCGCAACATTGCTGCTAGCGTTGGTCGAGATCCAATGACTGTTAGCAGAATATGGAATCGGTGGGTTCAGGAGGATAATACGGAACGCCGTGCTGGATCCCAGCGGCCTCGTATCACTAACAGTCGAGATGACAGGCATCTTATCCGCATGGCTGTAACGGATCGTGCAGCCACGTCTCGATGCCTGAGTCAACAGATGGGGACGTTTGCAAGACGACAACCATCTGCACGAACAGTTCGACGACATTTGCAGCAGCATGGACTATCAGCTCTGAGACCATGGCTGCGGTTACCTTTGACGCTGCATCACAGACAGGAGCGCCAGCGATGGTGTACTAAACGACGGACCTGGGGGCACGAATGGCAAAACGTCATTTTTTCGAATGAATCCAGGTTCTGTTTACAGCATCATGATGGTCGCATCCGTGTTTGGCGGCATCGCGGTGAACCCACATTGGAAGCGTGTATCCGTCATAGCCATACTGACGTATCACCCGCGGTGATGGTATAGGGTGCCATTGGTTACACGTCTCTGTCACCTCTTGTTCGCATTGACGGTACTTTGAACAATGGACGTCACATTTCAGATGTGTTACCACCCGTGGCTCTACCCTTCATTCGATCGCTGCGAAACCCTACATTTCAGCAGGATAATGCACGACCGAAAGTTGCAGGTCCTGTACGGGCCTTTCTCGATACAGAAAATGTTCGACTGCTGCCCTGGCCAGCACATTCTCCAGACCTCTCACCAATTGAGAACGTCTGGTCAATGGTGAACGAGCAACTGGCTCATCACAATACGCCAGTCACTACTCTTGATTAACTGTGGTATCGTGTTGAAGCTGCATGGGCAGCTGTACCTGTACACGCCATCCAAGCTCTGTTTGACTCAATGTCCAGGCGGATCAAGGCCTTTATTACGGTCAGAGGTGGTTGTTCTAGGTACTGATTTCTCACGATCTGTTCACCCAAATTGCGTGAAAATGTAATCACATGTCAGTTGTAGTATAATATATTTGACTAATGAATACCCGTTTATCATCTGCAATTTTAATGGCCAATAGTGTAATAATATGGAGAAAAAATACCCATCACTGAATGTTACAATATGCAAATACAAAACAGTCCATTTCATAAAATATGGTTCAAATGGCTCTGAGCACTATGGGACTTAACATTTATGGTCATCAGTCCCCTAGAACTTAGAACTACTTAAACCTAACTAACCTAAGGACATCACACAACACCCAGTCAGTCCATTTCACTGGAGTCCATTAGACTACTCGGAACTGTAATAATTCTTGATTTAGGAGTACAAATTATGTCACGCGAATGACTTTAGAATTACACTGCATTTATGTGTTAGCGGTTATAACCGGACCCAATATGTCCAACAGAATCGACAAACGCGATACACGGTGGCCCTGAGAATCCCTAAATAATTAGATTGTCAATACTGATAAGAAACATGAGATACGAGATCAGGTTAAGTGTTGTGTTGTTCAGTATTTCAAGTGTGCACGCCCTGTGTCCCTGGACAGATAACCGCCAATGTGGCAAGTTCGCTGCCGGCACTGGACAGTTAAATATATGGTAACACCAGGCAGCAGTATCTGCGATATGCCTGCAAGTGCACCACATACACCGATGAGCCAACAAAACATGATGATCGCTGACCGCCGAAATGCGGAATGCCTCCGGGTGGTGTTGCGGGCAAGTGACGCATTCAGGAAAGAATGTAAGCGGAAGAGAGACGAATGGGCAGTAATTATAGCGGAGATACGGGCCGAAAATGCGGAAATCCACTGATGTAAGAGGTTTTGACAAAGGGTGCATTGCTGTCGCGCTGCAGCTAGAAACGAGGATCTCTGAAACTGCGAAGCTGGGGGGGGGGGGGGGGCTGTTAACGTACAACTGTTGTGAGCATCTGTGGAAAATGGTTGAAGGACGGTGAAATAACGAGTGGGCCGTTTGGTATTGGACGGCCACGTCTCACCACAAAACTTAGATGTCGGGGGATCCCCCAATGTGTAATCCACGACAGGCAGCTATCTACATCTACATTTATACTCCGCAAACCATCCAACGGTGGCGGACGGCACTTTACGTGCCACTGTCATTACCTCCCTTTCCTGTTCCAGTCGCGTTTGGTTCGCGGGAAGAACGACTGCCGGAAAGCCTCCGTGCACGCTCGAATCTCTCTAATTTTATATTCGTGATCTCCTCGGGACGTATAAGTAGGGGGAAGCAATATATTCGATACCTCATCCAGAAACGCACCCTCTCGAAACCTGGACACCAAGCTACACCGCGATGCAGAGCGCCTCTCTTGCAGAGTCTGCCACTTGAGTTTGCTAAACATCTCCGTAACGCTATCACGTTTACCAAATAACCCTGTGACGAAACGCGCCGCTCTTCTTTGGATCTCCTCTATCTCCTCCGTCAACCCGACCTGGTACGGATCCCACACTGATGACCAATACTCAAGTATAGGTCGAACGAGTGCTTTGTAGGCCACCTCCTTTGTTGATGGACTACATTTTCTAAGGACTCTCCCAATGAATCTCAACCTGGCACCCGCCTTACCAACAATTAATTTTATATGATCATTCCACTTCAAATCGTTCCGCACGCATACTCCCAGATATTTTACAGAAGTAACTGCTACCAGTGTTTGTTCCGCTATCATATAATCACACAAAAAAGGATCCTTCTTTCTATGTATGCGCAATGCATTACATTTGTCTATGTTAAGGATCGGTTGCCACTCCCTGCACCAAGTGCCTATCTGCTGCAGATCTTCCTGCATTTCGCTGCAATTTTCTAATGCTGCAACTTCTCTGTATACTACAGCATCATCCGCGAAAAGCCGCATGGAACTTCCGACACTATCTACTAGGTCATTTATATATATTGTGAAAAGCAATGGTCTCATAACACTCCCTTGTGGCACGCCAGAGGTTACTTTAACGTCTGTTGACGTCTTTCCATTGAGAACAACATGCTGTGTTCTGTTTGCTATAAACTCTTCAATCCAGCCACACAGCTGGTCTGATATTCCGTAGGCTCTTACTTTGTTTATCACGCGACAGTGTGGAACTGTATCGAACGCCTTCCGGAAGTCAAGGAAAATGGCATCTACCTGGGAACTTGTATCTAATATTTTCTGGGTCTCATGAACAAATAAAGCGAGTTGGGTCTCACACGATCGCTGTTTCCGGAATCCATGTTGATTCCTACAGAGTAGATTCTGGGTTTCCAGAAATGACATGTTACGCGAGCAAAAAACATGTTCTAAAATTCTACAACAGATCGATGTCAGAGATATAGGCGTATAGTTTTGCGCATCTGCTCGACGACCCTTCTTGAAAACTGGAACTACCTGTGCTCTTTTCCGATCATTTGGAAACTTCCGTTCCTCTAGACACTTGCGGTGCACGGCTGTTAGAAGGGGGGCAAGTTCTTTCGCTTACTCTGTGCAGAATCGAATTGATATCCCGTCAGGTCCAGTGGACTTTCCTCTGTTGAGTGATTTCAGTTGCTTTTCTATTCCTTGGACACTTATTTCGATGTCAGCCAGTTTTTCGTTCATGTGAGGATTTAGAGAAGGAACTGCAGTGCGGTCTTCCTATCTGGTCTTTCAAATGGTTCAAATGGCTCTGAGCACTATGGGACTCAACTGCTGTGGTCATCAGTCCCCTAGAACTTAGAACTACTTAAACCTAACTAACCGAAGGACATCACACACATCCATGCCCGAGGCAGGATTCGAACCTGCGACCGTAGCAGTCGCACGGTTCCGGACTGCGCGCCTAGAACCGCGAGACCACCGCGGCCGGCCTATCTGGTCTTTCTATCTGGCTACAGAGTATAATGCTGGAGCAGGCACATGTGTTTCGGAGTACACAGTTCAAAGGCCACTGTTGAACAAGGAGCTCCACATGACACGAGCCCTATGTGTTCCTGCGGATGGCAGTGGTCACAGCATCGCTGTGTTTGCACCGTGGATCAATAGAAACGTGTCATCTGTCGAATGAGCCGAAATTCTTGTCACACCAGGTCGGTGGTTGGTTCCTTACACGCCGTCGTCCAGGCGATTGGCTGCACGAAACATGCACCGCTCAAAGACGCAGGCCAGTGAGGGCAGAATTATGTATCCCATAACATTGAGCTGGGCTTCCACGGGATCTGTGGCGGTAATCGAAGGCATCATGGCAGCTGTGAACTGCGCGAACATTACTGCGGGCTACCTGCATAGCTTCATGCTTGAAGTCTCCCTCCCACGGCGCTGACATCTTCCAGCAGGATAACTGTCCGTGTTGCAAGGTCAGAATCGTGCTACAGTGGTTTGAGCGACGTTATAGTGAACTCACATCGACGTCTTGGCCAGAAAACGTGCCTGATCTGTACCCACTGGAACATATATTGGGCGCCAGCAGAATGCCCGCAAACCACCATCCCGTAATTTGCGGTAATTGCTTGACCTGTGCGTAGACATGGTGCAACATACTTCTGGAATCCTGTCAAGGGCTTTTAGAATCCATACCAAACAGAATCGCTTCTGTATAGTGTTTGTATATGGACCAACACGCTATTAAACAGGTGGTCATGATGTTTTGGTTAATTGGTATATACACTTCGATACGCTTGCAAGTGCACCACATATACGCTGAAGTAAAAGGGTTCTTTCAGGTCCAGTTCTATGTGCTTCAAGTGTATCCATCGTTCACTCATACGAAAATTAATGACTACTGTAGCAAGACGACCGAACGAGGTAGTAAAATATGGACACTGGATTTGTATTCGAGAGGGTGGCAGTTTAAATTTCGGTCCAGGGACGCAAATTTCGGCCTCCAGTGGTTTTCCCAAAACCTGCAGAGAAAAAGCAGAGAACGTTATTTTGAAAAGAGGAAGGGAGATTTCCTTTCTCAAACAGAGTCTGTGCTTCACCTTTAATGACCACGTTGCATTTATTTATTTATTTATTTATTTTTTGAGGGGGGTGGGGTCATCAGTCTTCTGACGGGTTCGATGCAGTCCGCCACGAATTTCTCTACTGTGCTAACCACTTCATCTCAGAGTAGCACTTGCAACCAACGTCCTCCTCAATTATTTGCTGGATGTATTCCAACCTTTGTCTTCCTCTACAGTTTTTGCCCTCCACAGTTCCCTCTAGTACCATGGAAGTCATTCCTTCATGTCTTAACAGATGTCCTATCATCCTGTCCCTTCTCATCAGTGTTTTCCACATGTTCCTTTCCTCTCCGATTCTGCGCAGAACCTCCTCATTTCTTACCTTATCAGTCCACCTAATTTTCAACATTCTTCTGTAGCACATCTCAAATCCTTCTATTCTCTTCTGTTCCGGTTTTCTCACAGTCCATGTTCATTACCATACAATGCCTTATTCCAACGTACGATCTCAGAAATTTCTTCCTCAAATTAAGGCACATATTTGATATTACTAGACTTCTCTTGGCCAGGAATGCCCTTTTTGCCATAGCTAGCCTGCTTTTGACGTCCTCCTTGCTCCGTGCGTCATTGCTTATTTTACTGCCTAGGTAGCAAAATTCCTTAACTTCATCTACTTCGTCACCGTCAATCCTGATGTTAAATTTCTCGCCGTTCTCGTTTCTACTACTTCTCATTACCTTCGTCTTTCTTCGATTTACTCTCAATCCATACTCTGTATTCATTAGACTATTCATTCCGTTCAGGAGATCATGTAATTCTTCACTTTCACTCAAGATAACAATGTCATCAGCGAATCGTATCATTGATATCCTTTCACCTTGAATTTTAATTCCACTCCTGAATCTTTTTTTTATTTCCATCAATGATTCCTCGATGTACAGATTGAACAGCAGGGGCGAAAGGCTACAGACTTGTCTTACACCCTTCTTAATACGAGCACTTCGTTCTTGATCGTCCACTCTTATTATTCCCTCTTGGTTGTTGTACATATTGTATATGACACGTCTCTCCCAATAGCTTACCCCTACTTTTTTCAGAATTTCGAACATCTTGCACCATTTTACATTGTCGAACGCTTTTCCAAGTCGACAAATCCTATGAACTTGTCTTGATTTTTCTTTAGTCTTGCTTCCATTATTAACCGCAACGTCAGAATTGCCTCTCTCGTGCATCCTCAATTTTCTTTTCCATTCTTCTGTACATTATTCTTGTAAGCAACTTGGATTCATGATCTGTTAAGCTGATTGTGTGATAATTCTCTCACTAGTCAGCTCTCGCCGTCTTTCCGAAAGTCAGATGGCGTGGCGCCAAACACACACATTCTACGCACCAACGTGAATAGTCGGCTTGTTGACACTTCTCGCAATGATGTTAGAAATTCTGATGGTGTTTTGTCTACCCCTTCTGCCTTATTTGATCTTAAGTACTCTAAAGCTCTCCTAAATTCTGATTCTAGTACTGGATCCCCCATTTCTTCTAAATCGACTCCTGTTTCTTCTTGTATCACATCAGACAAATATTCCTCTTTATAGAGGCTTCCAATGTACTCATTCCACCTATCCGCTCTCTCCTTTGCATTTAACAGTGGAATTCTCGTTGCACTCTTAATGTTAACTCCCTTTCTTTTAATGTCACCGAAGGTTGTTTTGACTTTCCTGTCCTTCCGACAATCATTTCTTTTCGATGTCTTCACATTTCTTTCTGCAGCCATTTCGTCTTAGCTTCCCTGCACTTCCTATTTATTTCATTCCTAGGCGACTTGTATTTCTGTTTTCCTTAGTTTCATCAATCAACTGAAGTATTTCTTCTGTTACCCATGGTTTCTTCGCAGTTATCTTCTTTGTACGTATGTTTTCCTCCCCAACTTCTGTGAGGGCTCTTTTTAGAGACGTCCATTCCTCTTCAACTGTACTGCCTACTGAGATATTCCTTATTGCTGTATCTATAGCCTTAGAGAACTTCAACCGTATCTCGTCATCCCACTTCTTTGCGTATTGATTCTTCCTGACTAATGTCTTAAACTTCAGCCTACTCTTCATTACTACTATATTGTGATCTGAGACTATATCTGCTCCTGGGTACGCCTTGCAATCCAGTATCTGATTTCGGAATCACTGTCTGACCATGATGTAATTTAACTGAAATATTCTCGTATCACCCGGCCATTTCCAAGTATACCTCTTCCTCTTGTGATTCTCGAATAGGGTATTCGCTGTTACTAGCTGAAACTTGCGACAGAACTCAATTAGTCTTTCTCCCCTCTCATTCCTTGTCCCAAGCCCATATTCTCCTGTAACCTTTTCTTCTACTTCTTCCCCTAAAACTGCATTCCAGTCTCCCATGACTATTCGATTTTCATATCCCTTTACATACTGTATTCCCTTTCAATATATTCACACACTTTCTCTATCTCTTCATCTTCAGCTTGCGACGTCGGCATGTATACCTGAAGCCTGTCACTGAACTGTTCACAATAACACTATCTCTACCCTACCTTCGTATTCGTAACGAATCCTACTCCCGTTATACCATTTTCTGCTGCTGTTGATATTACCCTATATTCATCTGACTAGAAATCCTTGTCTTCTTTCCACTTCACTTCACTGACCCCTACTACATCTAGATTGAGCCTTTGCATTTCCCTTTTCAGATTCTCTAGTTTCCCTACCACGTTCAAGCTTCTGACATTCCACACAACGACTCGTAGAACGTTATCCTTTCGTTGATTATTCAATCATTTTCTCATGGTAACCTCCTCGTTGGCAGTCCCCTCCCGGAGATCCGAATGGGGGACTATTCCGGAATCTTTTGTCAATGGAGAGATCATCATGACACTTCTTCAATTACAGGCCACATGTCCTATGGATACACGTTACGTGTCTTTAATGCAGTGGTTTCCATTGCTTCTGCATGCTCATGACGTTGATCACTGCTGATTCTTCCGCCTTTAGGGGCAGTTTCCCACCCATACGACAAGTGTGTGCCCTGAAACCCTGTTCGCTCCTCCGCCCTCTTTGACGTTTTGATTATGAGTCAAAGACGCTACCCCTAGACCACGGGTGCATACGATACATTAAAACTCTTATCTTTCTTCTCTTTTTTTATCAAAAGGTGTGGTGTTTTAAATGCAGATAATGAAATTTAAATTCCGTTTTGCGCCACTACAAGTTTGTTGTAGTGGTTATTATACAATACCTCGTTGAGAGACCCATTAATCAGTACAATAAATATGAATGATCTGGAAGTTGCTCAAGCAGCTGCAATGGAGGGCGGAATTATTTGTAGTTAAACTCTTACTGCTATCAAAACGACTTCAAAAGGACATGTATTGGCGGACTATGCGTCTGGAATCCTGAATAGTAATTTTCTTCACCATTATTTGTGTCGAACAGTGGAGAGAGGGAGGAAAGCAGTGTACAATTTGTCAACGTTAGATCGCTCTCTGCGCCTTCGGACTTAGTACTACGCGAGAACAGTTTATGGCGGTAGTGGACTTCATACCTAAACATTAAACCACAAATATACACCAGTGACACTTAACCCGCAGACAGAATGACAAAAACAAGACCATTAAAGTAAATTACAGTAATTTCTCAGGTGACCTGTAACGAGTTTTATAAATGAACTGACAACAAGCTAAAATCAGTACTGGCGCGCAACTGTTGTGTCTGACGATTGCATGTTTCGGTGAAACAATTAATCTCGTATGCCATATTAGTGAGCAAGGACATGTGGATTTGTTATAATTTGTAGCGTCAGTAAACTGAAATCACACATATGTACGCAGTAGCTAGTTATTGTAGGAATGAGAATTTTAAACAAACAATATGCATGTGTGATATGGGACGCCGAAATAAAAGTCAGTGCATATCTCGCGCACAGACCATGAAAATATAATAGAGATAGCCTTGTTTATGCTCCGTGATCGTGTGAAACCCAGCTCGCGCTATTCGTCCACGAGACTCAGAGGGCCATAGACATGAGTTCCCAGGTGTTTCTTGACTTCCGCAAGGCGTTCGATACAGTTCCCCACAGTCGTTTAATGACCAAGTTAAGAGCCTATGGACTATCAGACCAATTGTGTGATTGGATTGAACAGTTCCTACAGGTAGATAACAGAACGCAGCATGTCATTCTCAATGGAGAGAAATCTTCCGAAGTAGGAGTGATTTCAGGTGTGCCGCAGGGGAGTGGCGTAGGACCGTTGCTGTTCACAATATGCATAAATGACCTTGTGGATAACATCGGAAGTTCACTGAGGCTTTTTGCGGATGATGCTGTGGTGTATCGAGAGGTTGTGACAATGGAAAATTGTACCGAAATGCAGGAGGATCTGAAACGAATTGACGCATGGTACAGGGAATGGAAATTTAATCTCAATGTAGAGAAGTGTAATGTGCTGCGAATACATAGAAAGAAAGATCCTTTATCATTTAGCTACAATATAGCAGGTCAGCAACTGGAAGCAGTTAATTCCATAAATTATCTCGGAGTAGGCATTAGGAGTGATTTATAATGGAATGATCATATAAAGTTGATCGTCGGTAAACAGATGCCAGACTGAGATTCATTGGAAGAATCCTAAGGAAATGCAATCCGAAAACAAAGGAAGTAGGTTACAGTACGCTTGTTCGCCCACTGCTTGAATACTGCTCACCAGTATGGGATCCGTACCAGATAGGGTTGATAGAAGAGATAGGGTTGTTGGAGAAGATCCAACGGAGAGCAGCGCGCTTCGTTACAGGATCATTTAGTAATCGCGAAGGCGTTTCTGAGACTCTGCAAGAGAGACGCTCAGTAGCTCGGTACGGGCTTTTGTTGAAGTTTCGAGAACATACCTTCAGCGAGGAGTCAAGCAGTATATTGATCCCTCCTACGTATATCTCGCGAAGAGACCATGAGGATAAAATCTGAGAGATTAGAGCCCACACAGAGGCATACCGACAATATTTCTTTCCACGAACAATATGAGACTGGAATAGAAGGGAGAACCGATAGAGGTACTGAAAGTGCCCTCCGCCACACACCATCAGGTGGCTTGCGGATTATGGATTTAGATGTAGATCACAAAACTCCATCGCCTTGCACTGTACATTGACCTGCGGAAAACATCTGCAGATTCTGGGTTAGCATTACCCACAGCTCATTACAGCATACGTAGCACTCTACGTGTAACAAAGGGAATCTTACGAGGGAATTCAGGAGGGTGCCATTTAGACGGGCAAGGGTTACACGTACTTCCGCAATGCGATTGTTTTCGAGTAGGCTGCAAAAAGCAAGGTAAGGACTCCAAATACGCAGGAACATGACACGCGAGTGCTACCTGACGCCTGTGTCTCGATCCTAGCGCTGACAGGGCGAGTTTTGGGGAAAACGCCGACGAGAATCAACAAACGGCGACTGTGAAGCAGGGCAGGAAATGACTGTGCACGCGGCTGCTGATGAGCGTCTGCCCTGCTTCCTCGTATCAGCACTGTCTCTGTGGATGTCAGCTGCTATTGGATTGATGGCAGGGATCACATTCCCTACCGCTGAAACGAATATCGATAGCCATGTAAGACGCTGCGTAAACAGGGAGTCTCATCAAACAGCGCCGACAGCTGCGTGTATCCTGAACAAAGCACATTCCTCTTCTTTGCGGTCTTGCTAATCTTCTGCTCCCGGTGTCACGTTTTCGAACCAGCAAGGAGGACTTCTGAGTGCCTCCAAAACTGACAAGAAGTCAGAACAATCTGACCCGAGATGTATATTTGGATAACTACGTTCAACAGTTGCGCTCGACACCGACGTCGGAAAATATTGTGATACCATAGGATGAAGGAAAGGCGACATCAATGTTATATTCCATAATTACGCAGAATTAAGTAACAGACGCCACTGCACCTAACAAAACGAAAAATCTTTAGTAATTACTGAGTACGAAAAAATGAAATAATAATTTCATGAGTGTTTCAAGGGAGCCCGAGAGATGATGATAAATACTGATGTTGATGAGCTATAAGAGTATTTGTTTCACACTTGCAAGTACAATGGAGGTTGTAAGTTGTAAATTAACGCCAATATGGCAATTTCCGTTAAAACGAAGACTTTGTAGGACAAAAATCTGCCTTCAAGTGCAGAGATACATTCAGGTGACAAAAGTCTTAGGATAGCGATGTGCACACATACAGATGGCGGTAGGTATGAAAGGGCAGTGCGTCGCCGGAGCTGTCATTTATATTCAGGTGATTCATGAAACAATTCATTATGGTCGCACGACGGGAATTAACAGATTTTAAACACGGAACAGTAGTTGGAGCTAGAGGCATAGGACATTCGATTTCGGAAATCGTTGGACAATTCAATATTCCGAGATAAACAGTCTTAAGAGTATGCCGAGAATATCAAGTTTCAGGCATTACATCTCACCACGGACAACGCAGTGACGGGTGGCCTCCACTTCAGCGACCATGAGCAGCGGCATTTATTACGTTGAGTTTTCAGTCCTAACAGAGAAACAACACTGCGTGAAATGACCGCACAAATCAATGTGGGACGTACGACGAACGTACCTCTTAGAACAGTGCGACGAAATTTGATGTTAATGGGCCATGGCAGTCGACGCGAGTGCCTTTGCTAACAGCAGGACATCGCCTGCAGCGCCTTTCCTGGGCTCGCGACCATATCGGTTGGACCCAAGACGACTGGAGAACCGTGGCCTGTGCAGATGAGTCCCGATTTCAGTCGGTAAGAGGTGATGGTAGGCTTTGTATGTGGCACAGACCCCACGAAGCCCTCTACCCAAGTTTCCAGCAAAGCATTGGGCAAGCTGGTAGTGGGTTCATAATCGTGTGGGCTTGGCCCTATCGTAGAACTGAACGCATCATTCACTGGAAATGGTTATGTTCGGCTACTTGGAGAACATTTGCGGCCTTTCATGAGATTCATGTTCCCAAACTACTATGGAATTTTTACATGGCGATGAGCCATGTCATCGGGTCACAATTTTTTGCTAATGGTTTTAAGAACATCCTGGGCAGTTGCGAGCGAGTGATTTGGCCACCCAGATCGCCCGACATGAATTCCATCGAACACTGAAGGGACATAATCGAGGAGTCAGTTGGAGCAAACAAGCCTGCGCAGGCAACACTTTTGCAATTATGGACGGCTATACGGGCAGCATGGCTCAATATTTCTGCAGAGGACTTCCAATGGCTTTTTAGGTGCGTGCTACGTCGCGCCGCTGCACTACGCCGGGGAATAGGAGGTCTGATAGGTTATTAGGAGGCATCCCATGACTTTTACACCTGCAAGACGACGTTGACGTTTAAAAGTCGCCGGAGACTGATAACCCAGCACTCCAGAACAGCCCTTTCAGAACTTGGTACAATAACGCAGTTAGGTTGGTCACTGTAACTAGTGCCACTTCGTCCAGTCTACTGTATTGCTCGGAGGAAGACGTCTGGAACACGACTCGAGAAAAATCGGTCGCTCTTACTCTTTAGCTGGTATTCGATGCACGATCCCACGATCGGTGCAGTCAGCCTCTGAACCACACAGACTTGCAAATTGGGGACATGTCTGTAAAAGTTTACCACAGTGGCGAAGCTTCAGAAATTTAAGGAAGAGTACCGATTTTCAACGAGCAACCATTTTAATCATCTTGGTGCTCGCTAGTCGTGACAACTCGTTTCGATAAAATAGCGATGGTAGCTAGGAATTATGATCGTCACTGAGCCACGAAGTCATCATAGCCACCGCTCCGGTAGCATTAAATGTTCAACTGACGTTGTATCATTATTTGAAGATCTCTCTTGCTCACATGATTACCTAGTAACTATATTTATTTATTAGCAGTGTTCGCTCGGAAACTGTTTGGGATGGACCCGCAACGCCTGTTGTACTTGAACCCGAGTGTCGTTGACAAGGCTTGACCCTCATCTACGGCCCCTCTCGGTTAGGATGTTATTAGGCTGTGTTTGATGTCTCCGGGTGGCACACCATTCCTCGTAGAAAAGTTAGACTGGTAGCCGAACTGCAGGCGGCCCGAATCAAGCGTTCGTGCGACCCGCGGCTCTCAGGCGTATCTCATAATAATTTGCTAGTAGCAGCTAACAGCAGAGTCCAAAACTTCAAGTAACATTAAGAGCTTGTTAATAATGTATCTTTCTTGCTCACTAACAATCAAAAATACTTAGAGAGACGGTATGTTAAGATGTGGTTCATTTTAATTGAATCTGGTAAATTCGGCCGCGAGTTAAGAAAAGTTTGCCGCTAACGTCAGGGGGCAGAGTGGTATTTAGCACGGCCACGTGGTCTTAACAGAAGTAAGAAGGGAAATATTTTATTCAAAATGGTTCAAATGGCTCTGAGCACTATGGGACTCAACTGCTGTGGTCATTAGTCCCCTAGAACTGAGAACTACTTAAACCTAACTAACCTAAGGACATCACACACATCCATGCCCGAGGCAGGATTCGAACCTGCGACCGTAGCAGTCGCACGGTTCCGGACTGCGCGCCTAGAACCGCGAGACCACCGCGGCCGGCAAATATTTTATTGTTTGAATAGAATGCTACGAGTAAAAGAAAAATGACATTCAAAACATTTGCTATCGTGTTTCATATTGCAGTTACTGTTATTTATTGATATAACATAGTAATTTATGTAGGTTACCAGTTAATAGTAAGATCGATAGGAGAAGGTGTGGTAAAGTGGCCACGACGAGAGAAGTGCCTATTGCAGATTTTTTGCCCCTAACAGCACTGCTGCCCGCCGAGATGTGGTGAGACAATTTCTAAAATACGAGGGTTGCCCAGAAAGTATTGCACCGCGTTTTTTTATTCAACAATTCTTCATTGAACATAATTATAATTACACACACTAAAGAATGGTATTTTATCAACACACCTTATTTGTTCACGTAATCTCCATCCCTGTCTATGGCCTCCCCCCAGCGCGAAAAAAGTGCGTGTATGCCCTGTCGGTACCAATCCTAGTCACTGTGTGAATCACCTGATCACTGACAGACGAAGCGCCAACCGCCGTGTCTGTTCTCGCGAATGACATCAGCACGCTGCAACATGTCAGGTGTGACAGCCGTGTATGGTCCGCCCAACAGCTGCAAATCATGGAGCTCCGCCGAACCGCCTTCTGATGAGCTCATCCTTTATGCCCAGCGACTAACTGTACTTCTGCAGCCAGCAGATGCTCCATAGATATTGCACAAGCTTTTGTGAATATTCTCCACAGTTTGTTTCTCTGCAGTAAAAAATTCAATGACGGCACGTTGCTTGTAACGTACATTACCTACAGAGGCCATTTTGAAACTGTCCTGTAACTACGCTATCTGTCGAAAGTGACGGAAACATGGCACGCTCACTCAGGAGGCTTAAAATATACGTACGTAACGTGTCGCATTCGTACCGTTGTTTTAGGCTGAGAAAAAAATGCGGTGCATCACTGTCTGAGCAACCCTCGTACATCGCCATTGTTGTCAGTGAGACGGACAGAGAAAGTTTGTTCCGTTATTTTTTAGTAAACTTTCTTTGTTTTTGAGTTGTTTGGGGTTTCAATGGGGTGTCTGAATGTCTGCGGCGGAATGACAGCCCATTCATCCCCAACAGCAGAAATCTGAGAAGGTAGTTGGACGCTGGGGTCTTGAGCGAAGCTAATGTCGAATCTCATCCCAAAGGTGTTCCACTGCGTTCCGTTCGGGACTCTGGGCAGTCCAGTCCATTTCATGAACGTAATTTTCCACAAACAATCGCCTCACAGACGCTGCCTTATGACAGAGTGCGTTGTCATGCTGACACAAGCAATCATCGTCTCCGAACTGTTCCTCGGTCGTATGCAAACAATAATGTGCTCATATTCTTCCACATTTAGGGTCTTCTTAAACGCTTTAAGAGGACCACACAGTAACCACGAAAAATACCCCCAAGCCGTAACATCACCACCTTGACACTACACACGATGCAGGTAATGTTCTCCAGGCGTTCACAAAAGGCAAACCGTTCCATAGGATTGCCGCAGCCTGTAGCGTGATTAATCACTCCAAATCACTCGTTTCCAGTCATCCACTGTCGAATGTCGCTTTTTACATCGCGCATGCTTTTTAACTGCCTACGTACGGTGATTATGCTACCTGGACTGCTGGCTGTACTTTGGGACTCAGGAGTGACTTCTTCCGCTTCTTTCATGCGCTTTTTTACATCTACATCTACATACATACTCCGCAATCCACCATACGGTGCGTGGCGGAGGGTACCTCGTACCACAACTAGCATCTTCTCTCCCTGTTCCACTCCCTAACAGAACGAGGGAAAAATGACTCTAAATGCCTCTGTACGAGCCCTAATCTCTCTTATCTTATATTTGTGGTCTTTCCGCGAAATATAAGTTGGCGGCAGTAAAATTGTACTGCAGTCAGCCTCAAATGCTGGGTCTCTAAATTTCCTCAGTAGCGACTCACGAAAAGAACGCCTCCTTTCCTCCAGAGACTCCCACCCGAGTTCCTGAAGCATTTCCGTAACACTCGCGTGATGATCAAACCTACCAGTAACAAATCTAGCAGCCCGCCTCTGAATTGCTTTTATGTCCTCCCTCAATCTGACCTGATAGGGATCCCAAACGCTCGAGCAGTACTCAAGAATAGGTCGTATTAGTGTTTTATAAGCAGTCTCCTTTACAGATGAACCACATCTTCCCAAAATTCTACCAATGAACCGAAGACGACTATCCGCCTTCCCCACAACTGCCATTACATGCTTGTCCCACTTCATATCGCTCTGCAATGTTACGCCCAAATATTTAATCGACGTGACTGCGTCAAGCGCTACACTACTAATGGAGTATTCAAACATTACGGGATTCTTTTTCCTACTCATCTGCATTAATTTACATTTATCTAGATTTAGAGTTAGCTGCCATTCTTTACACCAATCACAAATCCTGCCCAAGTCATCTTGTATCCTCATACAGTCACTCAACGACGACACCTTCCCGTACACCACAGCATCATCAGCAAACAGCCGCACATTGCTATCCACCCTATCCAAAAGATCATTTATATAGATAGAAAACAACAGCGGACCTACCACACTTCCCTGGGGCACTCCAGATGATACCCTCACCTCCGATGAACACTCACCATCGAGGACAACGTACTGGGTTCTATTACTTAAGAAATCTTCGAGCCACTCACATACTTGGGACCCATTCCCATATGTTCGTACCTTAGTTAGGAGTCTGCAGTGGGGCACCGAGTCAAACGCTTTCCGGGTCAACGAATATGGCATCCGTCTGATACCCTTCATCCATGGTTCGCAAGATATGTGAAAAAAGGGCGAGTTGCATTTCGCAGGAGCGATGCTTTCTAAAGCCGTGCTGATGCATGGACAGCAACTTCTTTCTCAAGGAAATTCATTGTATTCGAACTGTACCTCCCTCCAAAATGCTTGACGGTCCTGTCAGTCAGTACAAGAGGACAGTCTTGTCCTGATTTACCTGCTCTCCTTCCTTCCTTCACGTTCCTCTTCACAATCTGATCCCAAACGGTCTACTTGGACACCTTTAGAAGGCTTGGTGGATTTCTTACTTAGGTGACATCAAATGATTAGTAAGAGTCTCCTGATCGATCCATTCTGCTGTTACTGCTTCCCTACTGACGACTCAATACTACCGGCCTCATTTTCCTGTCGGGTCCGACTCTCCAGATATCTCCTGGCAAATACCGCATAACATAGGGGTGTCCGGATACTTTTGATCAAATGGGGTACGTAAGCAGATGCATTTGTGTAGCTACGTTAAGTATTGCAACAGGGTGGGTGCAACAGATCAGCCTCATCACCTAAAAACATTCTCAAACGACGATAGCCACTGGTGAGATCTCTGCCTAAGAAAGAACAGGTGTGGTGGCATTGAATCTTTTTTTTTTATATATAATTACGTAGTAATATAGGTTGCCATGTATTTCAAACACATTTTAACAAAAGAATAAGAGCAGCAAATGGCTTACTATCTAAACCAATAAATATCATTTAACTTAGATTGGGCGTCTTATTATTTTTCAATACACATTTTTTACCGTGAGCTCCAAAACGGTTACCAAAAACTACAGGGTGTCCGAAAAGTCTTTCCGTGATTACATAAATTGATAACTCAGGCTAGAAGGAAGATACAAATATGTAACTTGTGTCGAATTGCTTACAACTATCAAAGTTTTTTTCTGTTTTAGGTTCACAGTACGTAAATAGTGGATGAAGTGCAGTGCCCAAGAAGCCATGTTAACCAATCAGGAGAAGGCACAGTGTGTCCTGTGGTACAATGAGACACGATCACTAACCACAGTGCAGAGACACTTCCAGACAAGAGCACAGGATCGGTTGCTGACCTTCCAAGGTCTGGTCGACCAAGACCCTTAGCAGGCAGGGTGGAAGCTGTAAGCAAGTCTTTTCTGCGAAGTCCGAAGAAATCGGTGCGCAGGGCCTCACGTGAATTACAGATGCCAAAAAGCTCTCTCCATGACATTTTACACAAACGTTTATTGTTTCGTGCATACAAAGCGCAAATCGTTCAGGCCTTGTTGCCCAATGACAGCACACGTCGATATGACTTTGCGGTCGAAATTCTATCACGTATTGAAGACGATGATGGTTATCTCAGACGAATTGCCTTTTCCGGCGAAGCGACCTTTTTTGTCAGTGGAGTAGTGAATCGCCATAATGTACGCATTTGGGGTTCAGAGCCCCCTGGCGAGGTCTTTGAGTGCACCAGAGGCAGTCCAAAGGTGAGTGTTTGGTGCGCGCTATTGCACAATCGAATTATCGGGCCATTGTTCTTCACTGAGGCTACCATCACATCTGCAGCGTATCTGAACATGTTGCAACTGTATGCTGTTCCTCAGTTGCTTCAGTATCACCCCCATGTCTTGTTTCAGCAAGACGGTGCACCGCCTCATTGGGGTTTGGACGTCCGTGCCTATCTCGATATGACCTTTCCTGGCCGATGGATTGGTCGTGATGGGCCAACGGTTTGTCCTCCACGCTCTCCTGACGTAACCCCATTAGACTTCTTTTTATGGAGTTATGTCAAGGACGAGGTCTACCGAACACGTGTAGCAGATCTTGAAACCTTGCGGCAACGGATAACCACAGTCGTTGGATCGATCCCTCCAGTGATGTTGGCTAATGTGTGGACGGAAACTGAATATCGCCTAGATGTGCTTACGTGCTACCAAGGGTGCTCATGTGGAAGTTTACTGATGCGTGAAAAAACTTTGATAGTTTGTAAACAATTAGACACCAGTTTCATATTTGTATCTTACTTCTACCCTGTACTTTAAGCAAAACCAAATGTTACCAATATGTCGGTGGAGGACCCCAACTCTCCTTTCGTTAAGCGATATTCCATTCACCCCAACCCCCTCACCCCATTAGTCCCCCCCTTCACCGACTTCTAGAATCGCTCCTGCTTGGGGAACGTTCCGTTCTGCCTGCTGTACTGTTATTCATATATCCGAAATAGGATTACTGGCGGTACACTATAAAAGTTACCGACGTGAACGCCGGCCGCGGTGGTCTAGCGGTTCTGGCGCTGCAGTCCGGAACCGCGGGACTGCTACGGTCGCAGGTTCGAATCCTGCCTCGGGCATGGGTGTGTGTGATGTCCTTAGGTTAGTTCGGTTTAAGTAGTTCTAAGTTCTAGGGGACTTATGACCTCAGATGTTGAGTCCCATAGTGCTCAGAGCCATTTGAACCATTTGAACCACCGACGTGAACGAAAGAAAAGTGTTAGAAATCTGTCACCATAAATAAGTGTTCGTGACTTTAAAATGTGCCAGACAATGCAATCGAATGTTAGGTCTCAACGACCTGATAACTCCTCTCAAGAAGAAAACGTTTCAAAGATTAGATATTAAAATATTATGCCAGATACGACTGGTTGTTTTCGGCTGCCTCAGATATCTACTCGTGAGGAACGTTATCTATTATGTTCAACACCCTGCTGAATTCCTTTGTTCTGTGCAAGCGCCTGTTGCGTCAGCTGTCTTGGTGCTTCCTTATAAGGTAACAGCTATTTGAATGTGGAAATCTGCCTCACAAACTAAGTCTCTGCGTGCATAAGGAACTATAAATCAATGCCTACTGAAGCGATTTGCAGAATCTCTCTGCAGAGCAATAAGATGTGCGTTGGGATAACACAAATTACACGGAGTCAGTTGATGTGCTGCTACATGTCACTCAAGCCGTCTGACGGTAGGCAAGCGGTTTACAAAGTAATCAACGTAGTTCAAGAATAGGAGCTTATGCTACTCATAAGCTGACTTCAAAAAGTGTGCCGCCGAAAACCTATTGACGAAGCAAATGTTTCTTCAACTTAATACCAGCATCGTCTTTCTGCCATTTGACAGCGCAAGAAAAAGATATTGTCTTCAGTTTTGTCGAGAAAGTAACAAGAAACGTTGGCCTTTTAAATACAAAAGAGCTTCCTTTATCTCTGAGCGGCCCTGACTGGAAAATAAGTCTTTCCGTTTAGCCTTGTACCTTTCAATAAAGAAATTTTTGCCTTTGACGTTAGTGGTTATTGTACAGTAGTGAGATTGAATTTTTATTTTTTTTATTTTTTTTTATTTTTTCCAACAATAATACTGTCCCCTTGAAATACACTGTGATAAAAAGCATCCGGACACCTGGCTGAAAATGACTTACAAGTACGTGGCGCCCTCCATCGGTAATGCTGGAATTCAATATGGTGTTGGTCCACCTTCAACCTTAATGACAGTTTCCACTCTCGCAGGCATACGTTCAATCAAGTGCTGGAAGGTTTCTTGGGGAATGGCAGCCCATTCTTCACGGAGTGCTGTGCTGAGGAGGGGTATCGATGTCGGTCGGTGAGGCCTGGCGCAAAGTCGACGTTAAAAAACATTCCAAAGGTGTTCCTTAGGATTCAGGTCAGGACTCTGTGCAGTCCAGTCCATTACTGGGATGTTACTGTCGTGTAACCACTCTGCCACAGGCCGTGCATTATGAACAGGTGCTCGATCGTGTTGAAAGATGCAATCGCAATCCCCGAATTGCTCTTCAACAATGGAAAGCAAGAAGGTGCTTAAAACAACAATGAAGGCTTGTGCTGTGATAGTGCCACGCAAAACAGCAAGGGGTGCAAGCCCCCTCCATCAAAAACACGCCGGCCGGAGTTTCCGAGCGGTTCTAGGCGCTTCAGTCTGGAACCGCGCGACCGCTACGGTCGCAGGTTCGAATCCTGCCTCGGGCATGGATGTGTGTGCTGTCCTTAGGTTAGTTAGGTTTAAGTAGTTCTAAGTTCTAGGGGACTGATGACCTCAGATGTTAAGTCCCATAGTGATCAGAGCCATTTGAACCATTTTTTGAAAAACACGACTATACCATAACATCACCGCCTCCGAATTTTACTGTTGGCACTACACACGATGGCAGAGGACGTTCACCGGGCATCCGCCATACCCACACTATCCCATCGGATTGCCACATTGTGTACCGAGATTCGTCACTCTAGACAACGTTTTTCCACTGTTCAATTGTAAAATGATTACGCTCCTTACACCAAGCGAGATGTCGTTTGGCGTTTCCGGCGTGATGTGTGGCTTATGAGCAGCCGCTCGACCATGAAATCCGAGTTTTCTCACCTCCCGCCTAGCTGTCACAGTACTTGCAGTGGATCATGATGCTTGGAATTCCTGTGTGATGGTCTGGATAGATGTCTGACTACTGCACATTACAATACTCTGGAACAGTCGGCAGTCTCTGTCAGGCAACAGATGAGATCGATCTGTACGCTTTTGTACTGCACGTCTCTCTTCACGTTTCCACTTCACTATCACATCGGAAACAGTGGACCTAGGGATGTTTAGGAGTGTAGGAATTTCGCGTACAGACGTATGACACAAGTGACCCCAGTCACCTGACCGCGTTCGAAGTCCGTTGAGTTCGGCGGAGCGCCCCATTTTGCTCTCTCACGATGTCTAATGACTACTGAGGTCGCTGACATGGAGTACCTGGCAGTAGGTGGCAGCAAAATGCACCTAATATGCAAAACGTAGGTTTTTGGGGTTCTCCGGATACTTTTGATCACATAGTGTAGTTTCCTTCGGCAGCTATACACTGGCGAAGTCTTTGTTCCCCGTCGTGGTAGCAGCGCTGAAGGACTTCAACTGGCAGGACTTGTAACACATCAGTCACATTCTTTTGAATGCTCTCCAGAGTCCCAAAATGGTGCCCTTTCAAGATATTTTTTCAGTTTCGGGAACAGAAAAAGAATGAGAAGGACTCAGGTCTGGTTAATAAGGGGGATGTGGAACAACAGGAATGTATTTTGAAGTAAAAAAGAAAGTGTTATGGAAGTGGCCGTGTGACATGGGGCGTTGTCATGACGCAGCATCACTTGTCTGTCATGTCTGTTATCACTCGATTCATCCTTTTACTGAGCCTTTCAAGGACGTCTTTGTCCTGCAACAGTCTCACAAGACTACGCACAAGTTCGAAGTTTCCGTCGGTGTTTTTACGTTGAAGGTCTTCCCTAGCGGCAGTCTTCTTCAACGTGTTCTCGGTTTCCCAAAAATGATTTGCGCCATGGAATAGGTTGAGCTTTTTATAAGGAATGTTCCCCAATGCCCTGTTTCAACTTTTCAAAGATCACACTTGCCGATTCCCCAAGTTTAACCCATTTTGTACGGACCTGAAACTCGGTTGAGCATTTGGAAGAGATGAACTCACCGGTTATCCAAGTAGAAAACACAGCTTTGCCAGATCGCTTCCGGTATTGTCAGTCTCTTTACTCTTCATACACACCTCGTACATTGCTAACAATATGATCTTTAGTTTTTCGACTCCACACTGACCTACACTAATGGGACATTTCATTTGTTTCCCACACATTTTCAAGAGCACACAGGAACGGAGAAGCACGACAGTCCAAAATATGCTTCATATCTAGGATCTGACCGCAATAGCAAAGAATGTCGTTCCCATCCTTCGGGGTCCATCTTGCTAGATTGGTCTTCACTAGCGCCCTATTAGTTCGAGCCTAATGTGTATCCTTAAGCTCTTCCATGTAACTTTAATGCTAGTTAAGCTCATTCTCTTTATGTGGAGTACCAGATAGAAGACTCTTCGCTAATTCATGACGTGAAAAGTTGTACAGTGTGTGACCTGTGCTCCATAGACGACATACCTTTCTTCAAAGCTCTGCTAGAATTTCTTAATGTACTAGTAAGTTTCTCATGGCATTGTTGCTCTTTTGTACAGCTTGTCCAAAAGATTATTTCTTTCGAAATTTCGGTATACAATTTTAGCTGAAGTAGTCTGCTATAATGGAACAAAGCCGACATAATACGAGGGGCATTCAATACGTAATGCCTCATACTTTTTCTCCGCCAATTTAGGTTGAAAAAATGCGGAATTTGTTGTGTAACATCATGGAATATTTTTGCTTCAGCCCCTACAATTTCAAGAAGTTCCGACAGGTGGCGGCGCAATACGTTCCAAGCACAGCGCTGTCACTGAGTTTCTTTTGGCAGAAAATTAGAATATCGCAGATATTCATTGGTGTTTGTAGAATGGCTGCGGAGACTTGGCACTGAACAAAAGCACGGTGAGTAGTTGGACTAGGCGCCTGTCATCGCAACAAAGTCACGCAAAGCTGTCCGATCTCTCGCGTTCTAGCCGACTGTACACAGCTGTGACTCCTGCATTGTTGGAACGTGCGTACACTCTCTTACGAGGTGATCAACGGATCACATTCAAACACCTCGCTGGACAACTGGACGTCTCTGGTGGTAGTGCTGACACACTCTTCCACCAGCTGGGGTACTCAAAGGTGTGCGCCCGCTGAATTCTTCGCACGTCCAACAGAAGAGCACAAAGAGCAACGGAGGATCAATGGTTCAAATGGCCCTGAGCACTATGGGACTTAACAGCTATGGTCATCAGTCCCCTAGAACTTAGAACTACTTAAACCTAACTAACCTAAGGACATCACACAACACCCAGTTATCACGACGCAGAGAAAATCCCTGACCCCGCCGGGAATCGAACCCGGGAACCCGGGCGCGGGAAGCGAGAACGCTACCGCACGAAACGGAGGATCATCTTTGCAAAATTGATTGCGACTTTGGAGGCTGATTGTGACAAGCTTTTGTCGAACTTCGTCACAGGGGATGAATCATGGGCTCATCACTTCGAACCGCCAACAAAACGGCAACCCACGGAGTGGCGTAACACCACCTCTCCTTCGAAAGAAAAAGTTCAAAACCGCACCTTCAGCCGGTAAAGTCATGGAGGACGGTCTTGTGTTACACAGGAAAACGCAAACCATCTTCTTCTTCTTCTCCGTGGGAACGCAAGGCCTCACACAAGTCTGAGCACCCGAGAGGAGCTCACAACACTTCACTGGACTGTTCTTCATTCAAGCTTATGTCCGGATTCCGCACCTTCCATTTACTTTGCCCAATGAAGGATGCACTCGCCGCAGGGAACAGTATGTGGATGATGCGGAGGTTATTGATGCAATTGATGTGGAGGTTACTGATGCAACAAAGGCTCTGAGCACTATGGCACTTAACATCTGAGGTCATGAGTGCCCTAGAACTTAGAACTACCTAAACCTAACTAACTTAAGGACATCACACACATCCATGCCCGAGGCAGGATTCGAATCTGCGATCGTAGCGGTCCCGCGGTTCCAGACTGTAGCGCCCAGAACTGATGCAACAAGACGTTGGCTCCAATGTCGATCACTAGAGTGGCACCATGCCAGTAGAGGGGCCCACCCAGGAAGATAAGTAAGACCGTTGCACTGAACAGAGATTATGTTGGAAATATGATTTTGCAGCCAAAAGACTGGGGAATAATATGGTATATTGGAATCCTGAATAAAACCAACTAGTTTTCAGAAAAATCTGTTGCTATATTTACTGAAAGCCACTCACATATTCTTCCACAACATTCCACTATATTTCCCGAATAAATTAAAAATAAAATATTAAACCGTTCACTAAGGATGTTACGTGCAAAAATCTTACAGGCTCAGACCTTTTCTAAAAAATTATATCACCAGGAACAGGCAGCAGAAAGCTTACGATAACACCGCTGGTGACAAGTAAGATAATCTGATCGAGGCCAAAGGTAGTGATAACAATCAGAAGAATAGAAGCACCAGTATCGGCATGATTCATGTGGCGCCGCAACACTTTCGGCATGTTGCACAACTACATTTCATCGCGGAATGGATGCAAAAAATGGCTGAATTGCCTCCTGATGAAACCGTTCATCATACCGTAAAGCATTTAGTAGAGTCACAGTGGCAGACAGGGAAACCAGCACAGAGTTCCATGCTCACAAACTAGCAGGAAATGTTCATTATTTCAGTAGGATGTCTGAGCGAAATAGTTTAAGTTCACCCTCATGTTTAAAGTAACACAGCCGAAGGAAATTAACAACAGTACTTTCCTAGTTGGAATTCCGTCGGTTTTAGAAGGCCTGTATGGCATGAAAAACTGGACGTTTGTGGTAAGGGCTTATGGGACCAAACAGCTGAGGTCATCGGTCCCTAAGCTTACACACTACTTAATCTAATTTAAACTAACTTACGCTAATGACAACACACACACCCATGCCCGAGGGAGGACTCGAACCTCCGACGAAGGGGAGCCGCGCGGACCGTGACAATACGCCATAGACCACGCGGCTACCTCGCGCGTGTATGGCATGAAGACGAATATAATGTAAATGCTCTTTCATCAAAGAATAGTATTCTCATTTTAACGATAAGGAGCAAGCAGTCTGACTCAAACTCATTTTGTTAATTTGATTTCTTCTTGGCCCTCACACTTCCTACAAATTAAATGATGGGCAGGGCTATTTTCACTCCGACGGTTCAGTGTGAATAAATGTTTTATTATGCACGGGGTATGTGGACACGACTCTAGAATAAAAATAATACAGTCCAAGAATCCACATTTACGCCGTAACTATATTCTAAAGTTAACTGAATTCTTCATCGGTGCTTGACAGGACATGACAATAACGCCACAAAGTAAAACCCTATGTCAAACTCTTAAACAGTGCTGCGATTCAGCAACTGCATAAATCTGGAGAGGTATTTATTCACACTGAACCGTCGGAGTGAAAATAGCTCCGTCTATCGTTTTATTTGTAGAAGGTGCGAGGGCCAAGAAGAAATCAAATCACCAAAATGAGTTTATGAATCAGAGTAGCCCATGGTGAATACTTATGTAACGAAATTTTTTTGTTCTTTGGACTCCTTTTATAATTTTATGTACACAAGAGCCTTTAACAGTCGACGAATACATATGTGCATTTATTCTGACGTACGCTGAATGTAATCTGTCTGCTGTCTTTAGAATGTGATGTTTCTGGCTTTCATGTCAATTTTATACACTGCAGCGCCAAGAAACTCGTACAGGCATACGGATTCAAATACAGATATATGTAAACAGACAGAATACGGCGCTGCGGCCGGTAACGCCTATGTAAGAAAAGTGCCTGTGGCAGTTGCTAGATAGGTTACTGCTGCTACGATCGCAAGTTATCAATATTTGAGTGAGTTTGAACGTGCTGTTACAGTCAGCGCAAGAGCGACGAAACACAGTTACCTCGGAGGAAACGATGAAGCGGGGATTTTACCGTACGACCATTTCAACTGTGTGCCGTGAATATCAGGAATCTGCTGAAACATAAAATCTCCGACATCACTGCGACCGGAAATAGGTCCTGCAAGAACGGAACCAATTACGACTGAGGAGAATCATTCAACGTGACAGAAATGCAACCCTTCTGCAAATTGTTGCAGATTTCAATGCTGAGCCATAAACAAGTGTCAGCTTGCGAAACATTCAACGAATCATCATCGATATGGGTTTCGGAGCCGAAGGTCCACTCGTGTACCCTTGATGACTGCACGACACAAAGCCTGGGACCGTCAACACCAACACTGGACTGTTAATGACTGGAAACATGTTGCCTAGTCCGACGAGTCTCGTTTCAAAATGTATCGAGCGGATGGACATGTAGAGGTATGGAGACAACCTCATGAATACATGGACCCTGTACGTCAGAAGGGGACTGTTCGAGCTGGTGGAGGTTCTGTAATGGTGTTGGGCGTGTGCAGCTGGAGTGATATGGGACCCCTGATACGTCTAGATACTACTCTGACAGGTGACACGTACGTAAGCATCCTGCCTGATCGCCTGCATCCATTCATGTCCACTGTGCATTCCGACGGACTTGGACAATTCCAGCAGGACAATGCGACACCCTACACGTCCAGAATTGCTAGAGAGTGGCTCCGGGAACACTCTTCTGAGTTTAAACACTTCCGGTGCCCACCAAACACCCCAACATGAACATTATTGAGCATATCTGGGATGCCTTGCAACGTGCTGTTCAGAAGAGATCTCCACCCCCTCGTACTCTCTTGTGGATTTATGGACAGCCTTGCAGGGTTCATGTTGTCAATTCCCTCCAACACTACCTCAGGCATTAGTCGAGTCGATGCCACGTCGTGTTGCCCCACTTCTGCGTGTCCGCGGGGGACCTACACGATGTTAGGCAGGTGTACTAGTTTCTTTGGCTCTTCAGTGTACATGACAAGAGCCGCTCGGCTTCAGCTAATGTAATTTACCACGATCGGATGTAAAAAGGCCCACTCCTTCTGAAGATTATGTTTTTATAAATATTGAAATTTATGTCAAGGGCTTGTTTGGCTGATTCTTTCAACCTCTTTAAAACACTATGATATGAGAACTGACAATAATCAGTTGACCATGGCATAACGAGCCGAAAACTGCTTACTGGCCGAATACATAATAGTTGCAAAACATCAGGGAAGTGTTTCATTTTTTTATACTAAATTACCCGGTAGTCAGAATGACAATGACGACATGGGGCTATGGTGCAGACATATTAAGGTCGTCGTCGTTAGTTTTATTGTATAGAGCAGCGAAATAATGTTAGCCCGTTTTATATAACAATGATAACACGATTAGAGTGGTAGTTTAAGAATGGTATGAAATAAGAATTTTACCATGAATGGTCCTAGTTTTACGTCTTGTTAGACAGTGTATCTCTAGACTTTGAGATGAGACAGCTAGATCACAAAATAGTGCAATAATATAAATCATACGATCTTACAATACATCCAAATCTTGTACACACTAAAGACACCTGCACAATGAAGTGCAGAGAATGGCCGCCGTCTCACCCTCTACCGTATAACTTCATAAGAATGCGGTCTGGAGGGGGACGGGGTCAAGCACACCTCTCTACAGGCCGTTGCCGGCTTTCCAGACCTTGAAGCAGCTACTTCTCATTCAAGTAGCGCCTCAATTGGCATCACGACGCTGAGTGGATCCCGCCACAGTCCTCTCCCAAGGAAAAATCCCGGGTGTTCCCTATGACCGCCAGATGCTCTACGTACCCGCCTACGGAGGCCAGCTCTTAAAATCCAACTATCTGTTGGAGAGAGACATATGATGAATGAAACATTTCTCACACCTTTAGACACAGGACGCAGAATCTAGTCATAGACCCAAGCAAGGAAATTGGACTCTCTGATAAACTGTAGTTGAAGTTGGACTGAATGACGACGGGAGTGGGCTTATTCAGGAAGATGACCGAATGATGCCTACAAGGTGATGCTCAGTCGACTGTGAACCGGTGCAAATCATGGACATCTTTCGAAATGCAATTTGGCTTGAACAGTAATAGGCCAGATTTGCACACCAAGCAAAGTAAGGAGTTTAAAGTATTTATTCGGCGCAGCAGTTTAAAAATTTACGTATATTATGCATTTCTAAAAACGGATATATGCTGTGTTATACTTTTGCATACTTTAGCCATGCCAAATAAGAGAGACTATTCTCATAATTTCGTGGATAAAAGGCACGCCATTAGACTGTCGTATGTAAGTAGTAACGCAGCACTTCTCTTATTACTAGTGAGCAACACGGACAATCTAACACACGCGCGACAGCACCATGAAAGGCGCCAACACGGATATCAACCGGTGAAAAGCGGAAACAGCTGACTACTGGTGGTGTAAAAGCAATCGTCAACGTCAACTCACAACCTCCTGAAGACAATAACAATCAAATAACAAGAAGATTACACGAGCTCCACGAGATAAAATTGCTTTCAGCGACTAAAATCTGGAATGAGACATCAACACTTGGCCGAGCTTAGAACACTCTCCTCAATAGTCTGACAGAGCATTACGACTAGTTTACATAACCTGGCTGTGCGGCTGCAATTCCTCCGGGTACCTCATGGGAGAGACGGGTTCAAGTAAACTCCGTGGAACAAACTGTCAAAGTGAGCTGGTCGTTTCCGATGTGTAGCAGAAACAGGTAAATACAAGAGAAGGAGAGGAGGGGACTGAGAGCCGTGACCGCGGACTTGGCGAGGTCGCTGCAAGCGCGAAATTAGCGCAATTAGCAACCCTGTCTAATGACGTCGTCTGATACCGGCGCGCATGATACATCAGTTACCCACAACGTAGATATTTCACCCAACACGAAAAGCGATGTCACCTGACATGTCTGTGCAAAATATATACAACACAATGAAGGCCCAAAATCAACGGGAAATTAATATCTTTACGTGCAATAGTTGAGGACAAACAGTCAGTATTTTAGCGTCGTGTCAATTTCAGGAACTAGTGTAGGTGTGAAATCCATACTACGAATTCTCACACTCCGATCCTAAGAATGCGGGTGGGGGGAGGAGGAGGATACCACAGTCCGAACACAAGATCGGGACAGACAAGAATCCCCCACGACATGTTCGCATTAATGAACACCAAGGGATCGTCTACCTGAAACTGAGTCAACTGCATGTGACCCATTTTAAAACTCTATACACAACATGATGATGCACCGACTGTACATTGTCCAGCCACGTTAATGTGACCATCTGTCTAAAGCCTGAATAACCATTTTTTTACTCCGCGGACTCTTGCGAGACGCGCAGGAAGAGCATCAATGAGGTTCTGGAAGGAGGAGCAGCCAATGGAGGTGGTCTCACATATTCGCGATTGGGTTTAAATGCGGGGAGTGTGGTGGCCGGGTGAGTACAGTAAACTCATGCTGGTGCTCTTTGAACCACCCACATAAACTGTGAGCTGTGTGACAAGTGTACACACACACACACACACACACACACACACACACACACACACACGTACATCGCACCAACATGCTAGATTTACGGACGACTATGTGCGCCATCGTTAGGAGGGCAGCTGAAGGCATTTACTATTCCGTCAGTAACTAATGACGAACTGATCAAAAGAAATTTTACCTCAGAGGACCAAATGGCAAACCTCACGTAGGGTTTTTGTTTTGCATGTTAATATTCCGGGTACTTTGTAGTTCACTGTTGATATTGTCGTTTTGTCATTTGGTGACGGTGAGTGGACCTGTGGACATTAGAAACCGGAATGCCAAGTGGTGGTATCGTAACATTTCCGACGTACTCTTCTGTTTGAGATCAGTACAGAGATGACAGCAGCGGAGGCAGCCACAAACATTTGCACCGCGTATGGGGATAATTCCACTGGACCAAACACAGCAAAAGAATGGTTTTCTCGTATTAAGGAGCATCGTTTTGACATTAGAAACTCTCCATGCTGAGGAAGACCTTCAGGGTTTGATGTATATCGTTTAAACACATTAATCCACAATGATCCATGTCCGTGTACTCGAGAACCGGCAGATGTGATGAACTGTGATCATTCCACTATCGTGCGACATATTCATGCAAAGGGGAAGGTTCAGAAATCTGGTGTATGAGTACCGCATGGTCTAAGCCGAAATCACAATAATCAGCCTGCGGCCATAATTAAATCCCTGTTTGCTCCTCATCAATTGGCTTGTGAACAACAACAATCATGTATCGTTATTGGTGACGAGAAATTGTGTCTTTATGCAAGTATAAGGAAAAGAAAGGCATGCTTGAGCCCAAACAAAGCAGCAACTCCCGGCACAAAACAAATATCCCGGTACAAAGACTTGCGTACGTCCACAAAAGATGTTATGTATCTCGTGGAACAGCGATAGCGTGGTGTATTAAGAACTGCTTCACCGAGGTGTGACCATCACTGCTGACATTTATTGTCAACAACTGAGAGGTCTTACACAAAAGCTAAAAACGACGACCAGGAAGACTGCGTGAGGTGATTGAAAACCGCTACGAACTCATGCATCAACCCAATATATAAGAATATATAGTTTGTACTTCTTGACAATTTTAAATTTTTAGTTATGTTCCTATTGGCAATGGACTAAATGTTCTTGAGCAAAGTCTGTTTAAAAGTGAAGTAAAGGTGCAAATGCATCCTACCAGTAAATAAGCAACATTAAGAAATTAAAAATGCGAGTAGAAAAATTTATAACGAAGTTTCTTCCATGGAAAATCACCTTATCTAACGTGTTTCCGGTGAGTCAAGTCCAATCTACCCGGCCGGTTAGCCAAGTGGTCTAACGCACGGCTTTCCGGAGTGAGAAGGAACGCCTGGTCTACATCTACATCCATCTACATACATACTCCGCAAGCCACATGACGGTGTGTGGCGGAGGGTACCTTGAGTACCTCTATCGGTTCTCCCTTCTATTCCAGTCTCGTATTGTTCGTGGAAAGAAGGATTGTCGGTATGCCTCTGTGTGGGCTCTAATCTCTCTGATTTTATCCTCATGGTCTCTTCGCGAGATATACGTAGGACGGAGCAATATACTGCTTGACTCTTCGGTGAAGGTATGTTCTCGAAACTTTAACAAAAGCCCGTACCGAGCTATTGAGCGTCTCTCCTGCAGAGTCTTCCACTGGAGTTTATCTATCATCTCCGTAACGCTTTCGCGATTACTAAATGATCCTGTAACGAAGCGCGCTGCTCTCCGTTGGATCTTCTCTATATCCTCTATCAACCCTATCTGGTACGGATCCCACACTGCTGAGCAGTATTCAAGCAGTGGGCGAACAAGGGTACTGTAACCTACTTCCTTTGTTTTCGGATTGCATTTCCTTAGGATTCTTCCAATGAATCTCAGTCTGGCATCTGCTTTACCGACGATCAACATTATATGATCATTCCATTTTAAATCACTCCTAATGCGTACTCCCAGATAATTTATGGTATTAACTGCTTCCAGTTGCTGACCTGCTATATTGTAGCTAAATGATAAAGGATCTATCTTTCTGTGTATTCGCAGAACATTACACTTGTCTACATTGATATTCAATTGCCATTCCCTGCACCATGCGTCAATTCACTGCAGATCCTCCTGCATTTCAGTACAATTTTCCATTGTTACAACCTCTCGATACACCACAGCATCATCTGCAAAAAGCCTCAGTGAACTTCCGATGTCATCCACCAGGTCATTTATGTATATTGTGAATAGCAACGGTCCTATGACACTCCCCTGAGGCACACCTGAAATCACTCTTACTTCGGAAGACTTCTCTCCATTGAGAATGACATGCTGCGTTCTGTTATCTAGGAACTCTTCAATCCAATTACACAATTGGTCTGATAGTCCATATGCTCTTACTTTGTGGGCTCTAATCTCTCTGATTTTATCCTCATGGTCTCTTCGCGAGATATACGTAGGAGGGAGCAATATACTGCTTGACTCTTCGGTGAAGGTATGTTCTCGAAAGTTTAACAAAAGCTCGTACCGAGCTACTGAGCGTCTCTCCTGCAGAGTCTTCCACGAATCCGCCCGGCGGACTTGTGTCAGGGTCCGGTGAACCGGCCAGTCTGTGGATGGTTTTTAGGCGGTTTTCCATCTGCCTCGACGAATGTGGGCTGGCTCCCCTTATTCCGCCTAGGCTACACTATGTCGGTGATTGCTGCGAAAACAAGTTCTCCACGAACGCGTACACCACCATTATTCCACCACGCAAACACAGGGTGTTACACTCGTCTGGTGTGAGACGTTCCCTGGGGGGGGGGGGGGGGGGTGTCCACCGGGGGCCGAACCGCACAATAACCCTGGGTTAGGTGTGGGGGCGGCGGAGGGGTGAAGTGGACTGTGGTAGTCGTCGTGAGGTTGTGGACCACTGTGGCTGTGGCGGGGCCGGAGCTTCTCCGTCGTTTCTAGGTCCCCGTTAACATACAATACAAGTTCCATCCTTGAAAAGTGATTTGGAAGATCAGCAAAGGTCCATCTACTGACTGTATCATCATTAATAACGAAATGGTGATCTAGTGGCAAAGCGCGTTACGGTAGGACCACGGAAATTTTCAGTCTACCATTACTCCAGCCTTCACCTATCAACTATGTAAGGAGCCTCCAGCTACGACACGTGATTCGAACTCCACATTAAAACTGGATGTCCCCTTTCCAAGCTGTATATCTGGGGTAGATACGAGAAACAATTCGCCTAAGTGGCGTCCAGTTGACAGACATACAACAGGCCAATGAGCCATACCACTTTATTAACAGTGAAAACAGCCACAGATGAAAATATACGATAATAGAAAGAAAATGATTTCAGTAAACATGCGTTCGCAAGCGATACGTTCGCGAGATAGCAGGGAATTTATGGTTAGCAGCCGCCACTGGCTTCAGTATGAAATATTGTCCTTTCCGAATGAGCTGGTACGAGATTTTGCTGAAAATTAATGCCTCCCAATTTTTTATGTGAAAGCTCTTAAAGCTCTTTAAAGAAAACAAACGTTATTAACATTCTACATCTTTATTCTTCTTGTCCACATAATTATTTCTCAACAGTCACCCTGGAAACGACGTGTTTCTCCCAAGAGGCACTAGTTTGTTGATACCGTTACAGTAGAAGATTTGACACAGCTGACGGAGTCACAATCTCACTTCTTTTTGTACCGCTTCATCACTATCAAGGTAAGGTCCTCGAAAGTGTTTAAGTTCTGAAAACTGATTAAAATCGAACGGCCAAGTTGAGACTGTATCGAGGATGATCGATAACAGTGAACGCAAGGTGTCGGATAGTTGCAGAAGTCGCAATGTTCGTTTATGATTGCGCATTGGCATGCTGAAGGAGAGGGTGCTCCATGTGTAGACGAACTCTTCGAATTTGCAACTCGAATACAGCACATTGTTTCTCACAAAATGACATAGTTACGTTACACACCCTCATGTAACACGCAACACTTCTGAGCCCTCTAGCGGCGTAGGGCTTCAAATATGTAGACATGAAGAATAAACATGTAGATTGTAGAATGTTAATAACGTCTGTTTTATTTAAAAACCTTTTACGAATTTTAACATAAAAAAATCCAGAGGTAGTACTTTTCAGAAGGCCCTGCCTGGTATATATCACTCCGTACTAACAGGTCTCATAAGACCCAACGGCACCGACCGACCGCCGTGTCATCCTCAACGATAGGCGTCAATGGACGCGGGCATGTGCTCAGTACAGCACTATCCCGGCCGTTGCCAGTTGCCATGACCAGAGCCGCTATTTTTCAGTCAAGTAGCTCCTCAATTGGCCTCACACGAGCTGATTGCGCCCTGCTCGCCAGCTGCGCTCGGCAGAAATGGTTAAATGGCTCTGAGCACTATGGGACTTAACATCTGTGGTCATCAGTCCCCTAGAACTTAGAACTACTTAAACATAACCAACCTAAGGACGGCACACACATCCATGCCCGAGGCAGGATTCGAACCTGCGACCGTAGCGGTCACGCGGTTCCAGACTGAAGCGCCTAGAACCGCACGGCCACACCGGCCGGCTGCTCGGCAGAACCGGACGGTCACCCATCAAAGGCGACAACGGTTAATTATGGTGATCTGATGGGAATCAGCGTTGCCACTGCGATAAGGCCGCTGGCTCGTATGTTATCACCGTGAGTAACAAATCAATACACAAAATCAGTTGTATTCTTTTTAAAATTGCTTAAATACAGAAAAGTTTTCAGATTTGCATTTCGACAACATTCAGCAAGAGCGGCACTTTCCATCCGCTCTCTTCGTGTAACATGTACCGTGCTTTTATGATATCGTTGATACCGTATCAAATATGACGTGGCAACTATTTATTTACAGCTCGTACAAAATTGATACATATTTCAAAGTTTTACTGACCTTCAAAATAGTCACCAGCATTGTGTATAACCCGTAACCAGCGATGTGGAAGTCGTGGGATACTCTTAGCAGTACCAGTTGTGTTGAAAGTTCGAGCGGCGCGGTCTATTGCCCGACGAATTTGTAGCAATACTGAAGCGAATGCCGTGAAGTGTTTCCTTCAGTTTAGAAATCGAGCCGGCCGAAGTGGCCGAGCGGTTCTAGGCGCTACAGGCTGGAACCACGCAACCGCTACGGTCGCAGGTTCGAATCCTGCCTCGGGAATGGATGTGTGTGATGTCCTTAGGTTAGTTAGGTTTAAGTAGTTCTAAGTTCTAGGGGACTGATGACCACAGATGTTAAGTCCCATAGTGCTCAGAGCTATTTGAACCATTTTTTAGAAATCTAATTGAAATCACTAGGGATTAAGTCAGGGGAGTGCAGCAGGTGGTATAGCACTTAGCAGCCACATCAGTCAAACAAATCAGTAACAGCTTGCACTGTAGGCCCACATGCTTGAGCATTGTCCTGCAAAATGATGGTCAGGTCCTGCTGAAAATGTCATCACTTCTGTGTCTATGCTGTTCATATTTGGAACAGAACATACGACCAGCTTAGAGACAGAAGTGATGACACTTTCTGCAGGACCTGGCCATCATTTTGCAGGACAATGCTAAAGCACGTACAGTGCAAGATGTTACTGATTTGTTTGACTGATGGGGCTGCTAAGTGCTATACCACCTACTGCACTCCCCTGGATTAAGCCGTCGTAAGTTCAACTCGATTTATAAACTGATTTATAAACTTTACGGCATTCCTTTCAGAACGGCTACAAATTCGTCGGGCAACAAACCGCGCCGCTCGAACTGTCAACACAACTGCCACTGCTTAGAGTATCTCACGACTTCCACATCGCTGGCAACGGGTTGTACACAATGCTGGTGACTATTTTAAAGGTCAGTAAAACTTCGAAACACGTATCTATTTTGCACGAGCTGTAAATAAATAGCTGCCACTATTAGAGTTCAAACCCTCGTAAAAGAGAAAGCTGTAGTTTCTCCATCTTTGCAGCGAACCTCTGCAAGTCAGAACACAAGGCCATTTTTATTTTATTTCATTTTCTGGTATAATGTGGCATTTAACAAAACTGTACTCACATTAGCGTAACAAATTATATTTTCCGATTATGTCCTCAGGTCAAACCTGACTTACAGCAGTACCAATGTCACTATGGATTTCTCGTACCTGCGCATCAACGAGCCACAATACGTTGTTTTTTTAGAAGTTACGACTTCAGGGTCGTACTACGTTGCTGCGGGCATAGAAACAGATGGTCTGAACACACGCCACCCATCATGTCTGATATCGTTCATTTCATTTAGGCCGTGGACTATCACAAACAAATGTTCATCGTTTCAGTCAATAAACGATGGCATCGTACAGTGACCACGCCAGAACAGCATTACAAGACGAACTAAAGCAAGAAAAAGTTTCAGTAAGAACGACGAAAGTGGGCTAACATTTTATCATTTAAAAATATGTTAAATTATTGACGTAAATATAATTCAATCGCATTGAAGATACCTGTTTTCTAGGAAGGTATCGAGCGAGGTGGCGCAATGGTTAGTACACTGGACACGCATTCGGGAAGACGACATTTCCAACCCGCGTTCGGCCATCCACATTTAGTTTTCCGTGATTTCCCTAAGTCGCTCCAGGCAAATGCTGGGATGGTTCCCTTGAAGGGGCACGGCCGTTCTGCTTCACCATCCTTGACACAATCCGAGCTTGTGCCGCTCTCTGATGACATCGAGGTCGACGGGACGTTAAACCCAATCTTTCTTCCTACTTTCCCTCTCTAGGAAGGTAAATTCGTATGATGCAACCGTCCCAACATTTGTCGCACGGGCATTATAAAAGTAGGACTACGACATTAATGAATTTCAGCTCCAAGTTTGAATTTTACTATTTTAAAGCAGGCAGTACGTTCGGAGTACGCGCCTACAGGTTTCTGACCAATTTAACTGATGTATTAGTGATACAATGGGACAGAATATTCGAGTTTGGGGAACAGTAAAACGTAACACCAAAACCAGTGGAAAAATGCTCCCGTAAAAAAAAAAGGCGACTATGTTCCTCTTTAATAGATTCGGACAGAAAAGAAGGGAACCAGCTGCCTCAATCATCATTCTGTCGTCTTCGCCAAAAAATTTGGCATGTGTACATATTCGCTCTCTTTTAACACAGAAAATTCCAATTCATTTTACCTAGTCTCTCTTTGTAGTTGGGTCTTCATACTTATCATCTCCCTCTCCCTGCCATTGTCTCCACAATATCTTCGAAGCTCAAAAATTCTGAGGGTTCCAAATTATGTTACTTCTTCAAAATAACAACATATACGCCTCTTTTGTTCTCAGACAGGAATTTTTTTCTGCCAGTTCCCTGCTTTTTCATGCTACAGCTGCGTTTGCCGGCTTCTATGAAACGAACTCTATAGGTCAGAATAGTTTTGATTTTTTACACACTTCGACACATTTATAGACTGGGACACATATCAACAGCAAATAAGTATGCACAACATAAGGTTGACAAAAAACTGTAATTTGCAGTCTTTCAAGTTTTAAATAATTTTTGGCACTAATTTTAAAATCTTTCCAGGCATGTTAAGAGTAGGATGAAAACTTTTCTCGATGTCAGTCGCAAAGGGCGCTCACCGAACGCGACGCGACGCACCGGAAATGATGCGTCGCCCGTGTTTACCTTTCCTCGTACCAGCACCGGTCTCCTTCTGTTAACATTCTTTTTCCATACAGTCCCGATCTCTCCCCACGCGATTTCTATATTTTTGAAGCCCTGATGAAACACTGGTCGCCATCGATTTGCTTCGGACGAATGAGTACAATCATGGGTCCGTATGCAACGGCAAAAAATTTTCCGTGAAGGCATTAACTCTCTTGGCTCACAGTGGGGTAAATTTATTAATAGTTAGGGCGCTTATTTTTGAAATAATAAACAGTTTATTTATTTCTTCCAACTCTCTTGGTTTTCAACTGACTGTTCGTTACAAAAGATCTCGTACAGGACGTTAATGTCACGAACTATAGAGTACTGTTGCAGTGTTTGGAGTACGTATCAATTTGACATGACAACGAAATCGAACGAATTCAGAGACGCGCTGCTAGGATCGTAACAGGTCGTTGTAGCCGGTACGAGAGTGTAACAGAAATGGTAGAGGAACTTAAATGAGAACGCTTGGAAGAAAAGGGACATAGATTTCGTGAAATCCTCTTGGACAAATTTAAAGGACATGTATTATATAAGAAGATTGCGCGATTATTATACATCGCGAAGCGATGATAAGAGTAATATAACGGGGATAAGAGCACTTGGAAAGATGTAGAGCATAAAAAATGAGCGTATGGCATCGATGGCCGGGAGGCCCCATTCCGGGAAATTCGGCCGCCAAGTGCAAGTCTTATTTCAGTCGACGCCACATTGGACGACTTGCGCGCTGGTGATGAAGATGAAATGAGGATGAGGATATCAAAACACCCAGTCCCCGAGCGGAGAAAATCTGCAACCCAGACGGGAATCGAACCCGGGCCCACTTGCCTGGGAGGCGAGCACGTTACCGCCCAGCCAAGCAGGCGCAGTGTAGAGCATAATTCATCCTTTGGGATGTGTGGGAGTCCAATAAAACATACAATGGATAATACTAGTAAGATGTACCCTCCCGCCATGCACTGTCAACGAGCGTAGCCTGGCAGAGCATTTTCAGCGCACTGACCAGCGACTAGCACCATTATGCAAGTTTTAGCTAGCCTTCAGCAGTTCAGGAAGCGGTACGTTGAAAACTTCCGCGAATTGTGTCCTCCGTGGCTGCGATACCTTGGTCAGATCTAGCGAATAAGCCCGTAATTACGTCGGAGCGGCTAGTTAATCCACCCACATGCTGCGTGCTGATAAAACGTCGTTGAACTGACCATTAAGCGCGCGGCTGGTGGGTTTAGTTCGTCCGAGGTTACTGTTCTCCACATCCGCGGCTCTTTTACAATTCATAGCGCACGAACAAAACATGGATTACGGGCAACGATGGTCTACGAACGACACAATAAAGTGAGTCAGTCCCTATCGACGTTCCCTGGCGCCGGTACGTAAACTAATTTCACAGTACCGTTGAGTTCTGCGTCTTGATTTAATAAAATAATGGAGAGGACAACGCGAAACAATTGGCAATATTATTTCTCTGTAGCCTACACGATGAACGAGGCAGAAGGGTGGGAAACGAGGGAGGGGCAGTGAGTATGGTCATCATCATTCTGGTAATGTGACGTGTCTCCCTTTTTCGGAATAGGTAATAAACCCCAGATAATAACGCAGAGCTGACATCTTTTGCGCTGTGGACATGCAATATCCTGTCACACGAGACCTACTTCCGGCAGTTAGGGGAACTACTGGATATTGGCGCCCACGCTGTTGCGTGCCACGCGTGGAATCCGGTTTATTTCTTTTGTTAGTCGTGTGAACTCTCTCTCTCTCTCTCTCTCTCTCTCTCTCTCTCTCTCTGTGTGTGTGTGTGTGTGTGTGTGTGCGCGCTTGCAAGAATATTTTTTGCCACACCTTATACTAGTTCTATGCGGCAGCTGGAGAAGATAGTAAAAATTACTGTCCTTAGCGCATGTTTGAAGATTAGTATTTACGAATAGTATGCGCACGCCAGGAAATATTCAGATTTGTTGGAAATGCGAAAACTTAAATACCTAGGAATATGGAGAGTCATTTGGATTTCAGGACGAATTCTGATGGGACAAAGATGGTAAGCTCTGTCCTCGTCACGTTTAAGAGTCCACTACACATCTCACCTGTAACGATTTTCGGTAAATAAGAATTAAATTACTGTGACTGGAAGGGGATCTTGAACTTTCTTCGTTCCGGACATAAATCCACTGTCGCAAGCCTACGGTCCCTAACACTGATAAAGCAAACGATGACTGAAACGACGGGTTTTGTACTCAACAGAGCGAAAATGAGCATCTTTCGTTCTTTGTCTTTAAACACAGAATATCCGATAGAACTTATTCTTACACTCCAATCTGTTGAGGGACTGTAGATGATGATAATTACTGGAAATGAAAGTAACTTCAAGCGTGCCCCAGGAAAGCGTGTTGGTACCCTTGATGTTCATTTCGTATATTAATGACCTCACTAACAACAAGCAGTAATTTCGGACAATTTCCCGATGACGGTATTTTGATAAGATTTTGAAGTTGTGCAAAGATTAGAAAAGTGCTAAGAGAAATAAAAATACGCTCTTCACAAAACATAGAAAAGTCGTACTATATGGCTACAATATGAATGAATCACAACCGGAATCAGTCAACTCCATACAAGGAGCTGGGAGTATCGGTTTGTGTCGACATGAAATGAAATGAAATGACCGTATAAGCTCAATCGTAGGTAAAACAGGTAGCAGACTTCAATTCAATGTTAGGTTACTCGCACGATACAGTCAGTATAAAAGAGAGATTGCTTACAAAACACTCATGTGAATCATCCTAGAAAATTCGTCAAATGTGTAGGATCCATGCCAAATATTACTAAAAAAGTATACCGAACATATTGAAAAAAGGACAGTGCGAGTGCTTACGGGTTTGCTTGACTCACTGGAGAGCGATACAAAAAAATTTGGAGAACTCCGTGTGTGAAGCGAGGAAGCTGGGAAAATACTACAGCCGGGTAAATACCGCTTCCGTAGTGACCGCGAAGACAAGACCTTGCAGTACTAGCACCTTTGGGAATCAGTGCAGCGTATACAGTACCAAGAGTGATAAGGATTCCATTTCAGTAAGATCCCTTATGTTCAGGAGAAGCCAACCTTCAGATTTACACTTTTCAAGCCACCTTATGGCGTCGGCAAAGTGTACCAGACGACCAAAAACCCATTAACATGTGAAAATTTAATACCTCATGGAATCTACACTTGCATCTACATTTATACTCCGCAAGCCACCCAACGGTGTGTGCCGGAGGGCACTTTACGTACCACTGCATTACCTCCCTTTGCTGTTCCAGTCAGCCGGCCGAAGTGGCCGTGCGGTTAAAGGCGCTGCAGTCTGGAACCGCAGGACCGCTACGGTCGCAGGTTCGAATCCTGCCTCGGGCATGGATGTTTGTGATGTCCTTAGGTTAGTTAGGTTTAACTAGTTCTAAGTTCTAGGGGACTAATGACCTCAGCAGTTGAGTCCCATAGTGCTCAGAGCCATTTGAACCATTTTGCTGTTCCAGTCGCGTATGGTTCGCGGGAAGCACGATTGCCGGAAAGCCTCCGTGCGCGCTCGAATCTCTCTAATTTTACATTCGCGATCTCCTCGGGAGGTATAAGTAGGGGGAAGCAATATACTCGATACCTCATCCAGAAACGCACCCTCTCGAAACCTGGACACCAAGCTACACCGCGATGCAGAGCGCCTCTCTTCCAGAGTCTGCCACTTGAGTTTGCTAAACATCTCCGTAACGCTATCACGCTTACCAAATAACCCTGTGACAAAACGCGGCGCTCTTCTTTGGATCTTCTCTATCTCCTCTGTCAACCCGACCTGGTGGTAGGGATCCCACATTGATGAGCAATACTCAAGTATAGGTCGAACGAGTGTTTTGTAAGCCACGTCCTTTGTTGATGGACTACATTTTCTAAGGACTCTCCCAATGAATCTCAACCTGGCACCCGCCCTACCAACAATTTTATATGATCATTCCACTTCAAATCGTTCCGTACGCATACTCCCAGATATTTTACAGAAGTAACTGCTACCAGTGTTTGTTCCGCTATCATACAATCATACAATAAAGGATCCTTCTTTCTATGTATTCGCAATACATTACATTTGTCTATGTTAAGGGTCAGTTGCCACTCCCTGCACCAAGAGCCTATCCGCTGCAGATCTTCCTGCATTTCGCTGCAATTTTCTAATGCTGCAACTTCTCTGTATACTACAGCATCATCCGCGAAAAGCCGCATGGAACTTCCGACACTATCTACTAGGTCATTTATATATATTGTGAAAAGCAATGGTCTCATAACACTCCCCTGTGGCACGCCAGAGGTTACTTTAACGACTGTAGACGTCTCTCCATTGAGAACAACATGCTGTGTTCTGTTTGCTAAAAACTCTTCAATCCAGCCACACAGCTGGTCTGATATTCCGTAGGCTCTTACTTTGTTTATCACGCGACAGTGTGGAACTGTATCGAACGCCTTCCGGAAGTCAAGGAAAATGGCATCTACCTGGGAACTTGTATCTAATATTTTCTGGGTCTCATGAACAAATAAAGCGAGTTGGGTCTCACACGACCGCTGTTTCCGGAATCCATGTTGATTCCTACAGAGTAGATTCTGTGTTTCCAGAAACGACATGATACGCGAGCAAAAAACATGTTCTAAAATTCTACAACAGATCGATGTCAGAGATATAGGCGTATAGTTTTGCGCATCTGCTAGACGACTCTTCTTGAAAACTGGAACTACCTGTGCTCTTTTCCAATCATTTGGAACCTTCCGTTTCTCTAGAGACTTGCGGAACACGGCTGTTGGAAGGGGGCAAGTTCTTTCGCGTACTCTGTGTAGAATCGAACTGGTATCCCGTCAGGTCCAGTGGACTTTCCTCTGTTGAGTGATTTCAGTTGCTTTTCTATTCCTTGGACACTTATTTCGATGTTAGCCATTTTTTCGTTCGTGCGAGGATTTAGAGAAGGAACTGTAGTGCGGTCTTCCTCTGTGAAACAGCTTTGGAAAAAGGTGTTTAGTATTTCAGTTTTACGCGTGTCATCCTCTGTTTCAATGCCATTATCATCTGTTTCGATCCACTTACTGATTTAACGTAAGACCAGAACTTCCTAGGATTTTCTGTCAAGTCGGTACATACAATTTTACTTTCGAATTCACTGAACGCTTCACGCATAGCCCTCCTTACACTAACTTTGACATCGTTTAGCTTCTGTTTGTCTGAGAGGTTTTGGCTGCATTTAAATTTGGAGTGAAGCTCTCTTTGCTTTCGCAGTAGTTTCCTAACTTTGTTGTTGAACCATGGTGGGTTTTTCCCGTCCCTCACAGTTTTACTCGGCACGTACCTGTCTAAATCGGATTTTACGATTGCCTTGAACTTTTTCCATACACACTCAACACTGTCAGTGTCGGAACAGAAATTTTCGTTTTCATCTGTTAGGTTGTCTGAAATCTGCCTCCTATTACTCTTGCTAGCTAGAGGTAAACATCGACACTCATGCTTGAAATGACATGGGGTTTTATTGAAAGCAAAAGAAAAGCACAAGATTACTGACAGACGGCGCTTTATATCATACAATTAGCATAATAATTGATTTTTAGCAAAGACAATGTTTTGTAAGAAATGCGCAACATTTCGGCCGTCATTCATGTACAATACAATGCTGTGAACAGAACTGTAACAGCATATCAGTAGCTATGGAGGGAAACTCGTCGTGGATGTTGTCTTTTAACAACCCTAATGAGGTGGGACCATGGCAGTAGGCTTGCGACTTGAGATAACCCCACAACCCATCATCACACGCATTGCGCTCTGAGGACTTGGGACGCTAAGCATGACGGACGCAGCGGCTCAGCAAGCGATTCTCGCCAAACGATGTGCCCAAGAGATGGGGGTGAAGCACCATCCTGTTTATCAGCCAGGCTAGGCATTATCTGGCTCCCTCTCTAACTACAGCTCATTTTATACACGAGTCTCATGTGGCTTCACTGACGTGTTGCTCTCCAGTGCCGCCCGTTGGACTAATTTTGCACTCGCGTTTGGTTTCAATAAAATCCCATATCATTTCAGGTATGTGTCAATTTTTACCTCTTCAACTATGTTATTCCGTGAATTAGTGCCTCTTGAAATGTTAACGGACTTTTCGGTTTTACTTCGTTTACTACTGTCGATTCCCCCCTTCCTGTTCCATTCGGCAACGGTGCGCGGAAAATACGATTGTCGGTAATGACCGATTCGTCAGACGCCACCAATTTAATCCACCGACGAATAATTTATTATCTTCACTAAAATAAATACTAAGTTGAAGGGTGTGCGTTTAGCAACGTAAACGCTCCACTACCAGTTCCTGTGACGTGTACACCTATAGGGTAACCCTAAAAACTGGAGCGAATCAAGGAGTGAATTTTGCAGAACTGACTATTGAGGAGACTGTGCAAGATGAGGTTCTAAAAGATATGAAGAGAAAATAGGGACAAGAAAATCCTGATGGCAGAGATTTGCACAGTCTCCAAAATGTTTTTTAGAGAATTCGCAGCTGAAGAATTTCCTGCCACCCGAAGGAGAAAATCTTTCCAGTATGAGTTAGTAGATCTACTAACGCATACTGGAAAGATTTTCTCCTTCGGGTGGCACCTCAATTAAATCTGGGGACATGTAGCAGAGTACCGTAAAAAGAACAGGACGTAGAACACATTTTGTGAAAAAACGGCACCCCGAACATTATCCATTTCCACTGATCGCGACGCAGTTTTAACTTACCACATAAAAACAACAGAACGTATTCTGCGAAGGGGTGGAAGAGGTCCAACTTCATTACGTAACATCTATTCGATGAAGTGGGGAAAGGCACGCAAGGTCACTTTAAAGACGAAAGGGCCATATGATGAAGGAACGAGGCGACGCAAACCGTGAAACAAAGAACGCATTCGGCAAAGCCTGCGACTCACACACACACACACACACACACACACACACACACACACACAAAAGGGCGCGAGCACGTTCCCAACCGTAGCCCCTGACACCCGAGCCGCAGTTATAACAAGCTGGCGGAACTCATCTTACAAAGCATCCGCCGGCATCTCTCTCTTTTTTTCCGGAAGGTGACATTGGTTGTTCGTGCTGGTGTCAACGTTTTTGGAGTATGCCTATCTGTCTCGTCTTGTCCCACTCTGTCCGACTAATGCCGTGTCATCACCGACGTCGTACAAAATTGCTGCTTCAACGTTAAAGCCGCTGGCGACACCAAATGGCGAGCAACTATTAGTACGTGGTCTCACACTGTCGTCCATGAACCCCACTGGCGTTTTATAGCAGTTAACGAGCAAAAAGTGGTGCCTACATCTGAACTGTACTTTTTGCCACTAGACAACCGTAGAGTGTGTCAAATTGAGTACATAGTATTTTAATGCCTTTAGTATTACACACTACTGCATTCCTGCAACGTGCGGTAATTTTTTTGTTATTATTATTTTTGAGATTCTGTATCTAAATCGGCAGAAACGGAACCCTTACTGTCCGTCCGACTGTTCAAACCCTTTTTCTCAGAACCGAGTCGACGTATCAAGTTGAAATTTACGGCACAAATTAAGATCTACGGTCCCTTTTATGTAAAAATCTCAAGCTTCTAAGTCAATGCAGTCAAAATATACGGCCATTAGAATTATGAAATTTGGCGAGAAGTAAGGTTTCACAGCACAAGTAAATAAATACATAAATAAAATTCGTAATTACATCACACGAAAAAACAAATTTGTTTTGTAATTTGTTATCCGACTTCAAATTTTATATTAAAACATTTTCGAAAGCCTTGCAATTCGTGGGACCGATACTTTGCCAGTATCTATGTCGATAACAGGTAAAAATCAGCGAGATTCTCGATTCCCAGAATTGATCAACAATCTACCCACATAATTAAGTTTTACGAAACTATCGAGTTCTGGCATCTGGGCTATACTTCAGAAAAGGAGTGTCTGTAGGACTATATCACTGCGCCATCTCGAATTAATTAAATGAATCTCATTAAGTATTTGCGCATGCGCTCAAAGCAATGTTCTACCTTTACACAAAGTTTTGGCTGCTAGTCACAGAATACATTTCCATCCTGTAAGGAACAGGATAGCAAGAGTAAAATACAGGGAGCGAAAAGCTATTTACAACTTGTACAGGAACCAGGCAATAGATTATAAGAATAGAAGTGCATGAAAGGCAGTGGTTACATGGTTGTAACCTATTCCCTTAGTTCAACCTGAGACGAGAGCAAAGTCGAAGTTGCATGTTTTCCTACAGGAAGCTTTCTGAACTGTAATGAGTTGCATTAATCGAACTGAGCGCGAAAAAATGCATAAAAACAAATCTACTCTCTATATGAAAATGGTATCTGTTCTTTCGGACATGTCCGAGTAATGAGTACAGTGGGCGGGGTCACTACAAATATACTGTGTGAACAGTAAGTTGGAAATTTGGGTCTCACGGGGAGTGTGCCAGAGATAAGTCCCTGCAGTCGCACTATCCTCTGTGTCCTCTATGGCTCAGTCAGATAGAGCGTCTGCCATGTAAGCAGGACATCCCGGTTTCGAGACCCGGTCGGGATACACATTTACAACTGTCCCCGTTGATATTTATCAACGCCTGTAAGCACATAATGTGTCTGGATTCCACTGTAATTTCAATTTACTCTCTGGCTCGATGACATCAAGCCAACTGCTGAACTGTAGCAGACAGCAGTGCTAGTTTCGTGTTCTTTGTTTCTCTTTCAATGAAGCAATGTTTAATCACTTAGAATGAAACAATGTATGATCAACCTTAAACACACACGAATAAACAAACAGCGAAGAAAAATAACAACAGAAGAAGATAGTTTTAGGGCGTACCTAAAAATATTAGAAATAACTCGGGCAAGAAAAAGCCTTGGAAAAATCCGTGTTCTGGTGATGTGGCTGGCTTCCATAGCTCATTTGGTAGGACTCTAGCAGCTAAAATCGGAGGTGTGTGTTCTGCTTCTAATATGAAGCAAAATTATCCTACTGAGCCGTAAATGACATGCCGTGCAGTTTCGTATGAAGTAGAATGTTACCTACACTAGTGGCAGATAACTAAGTAATCTGACAATACAACCGAGTGTAAAGAATACCATAAAACGAGACAAGTACCTCGAAAATTTGTTGAAGTATCAACAGAATATCGGACGAGATGCCAAAGCGAATGGAAATCCATTTTTCGCGCCATAAAAGACCCACTAAGATCATTTAAACAAATATTCCTGAAGTTTTGGAAAATTAAATAAAAAGTTACTCGGAATTCAGGAAATATCCAAGTATCAGAAATAAATAGCAGGAAAAGCATTACTACAAATAACAAGGGGTGACGAAAAACAACGATATTATACCATCAAATTTAATCACAAATAGTGGAAATATCAGAAGAAAAAAAAAAAAGAAAAAAACAAATTTCTACTGAAGTAATACAGCCTACTTGCAGGTGAAAAAGAAGACATCATAGCAAGACTGCGAAATATGAACTTAGCATTTCATTTAAAAATATTTATAGTAAATAATCATTCGCTAGAAATATGTAACTCATTACAAAACAGTAATTAAGCCAGAATGTACATAAGCATCGGAAACGCATATTTTGGGATCAATAAAAGAAAATGAAGCAACCAGGGAAACAGAACATCAGTAGAAATTAAGAAGTAACGCCAAGGTATACAATTATGTAGAAGAAACATTTGCAGATGAAATTAAGAGACGTATTTAACGTTCCGTGGGCACATACAAAGAGTCTTAGCAGACTGACAAAAAAGTTCAAAAAAATGGTTCAAATGGCTCTGAGCACTATGGGACTCAACTGATGAGGTCATTAGTCCCCTAGAACTTAGAACTAGTTAAACCTAACTAACCTAAGGACATCACAAACATCCATGCCCGAGGCAGGATTCGAACCTGCGACCGTAGCGGTCTTGCGGTTCCAGACTGCAGCGCCTTTAACCGCACGGCCACTTCGGCCGGCCAAAAAAGTTCTACAGCATTTAAAAAATTACATGGCAGACCCAATTGACTTAGGAACGTGCATGAAAACCTACAAGAAAAACGAGCAAGAAACTGATGAGAGAACAAGATGCAGAAACAAAATTAACGGAGGGGATTGTTTCCAAAACAAAACAGTGCCAATCGACAAGGAAGAAAATGGACAGCAGAAGTGAGAAAAATGAATATTTTAAAAAGTATTGGAGAAAGCTAAAAAGTTAACTTACTGGCGTAAACGTGGCGTTGGCTGGCCTATAGCGAAAAAAGAAGAAGAGTAACGAAGATAGTTCGTTGCCATACCACGTACTTGTTGCAGCGCATGCTCTGGTGCGCGCGAAAAACCTAAGAAATTGAATGCTGCACCTAATGATATTGTTCCAGGCAAAAGAAACTTTCTGGAATAGCGACAGTTTAATAGCACTTCCATGTGCTTGTCTCATACAACGACTGACAGATACTTGCACCTTATGAAATTATTGACACGAAAAGAAGACAGACTAGAACGCTTAGAGAACGCCCTATTGGAATCGAGGGCAGCGTTGCAGCGTTTTCTAGGCGGACAACATGATTCATGTCCAGTGCTGACAGGGTATTCAATTTCAACTGTCCACTCGTTTTTGGGCAACAGCACTGATCTGCCATAGCAACAGAGTCGATTAGCGAGAATCGTTTGAACGAATTGGGGGGGGGGGGGGGGGGGGAAGGAAGATTGGGTTTAACGTCTTGTCGACATTGAGGTCACTAGAGACGGAGCATAAGCTCGGATTGTATCAAGGATGGGGAAAGATATAGGCCGTGCCCTTTCAAAGGAACCATCCCAGTATTTTCCTAGAGCAATGTAGGGAAATCATTGAACGAATCGGCAAGTAATGCTGGCTTACTTTACGTCAAAAATTAATGCAGTGGCTACTAAAGTTATATCCGACAGTGAAGCAAGATGTTTATTAGCTCCAATACGACGCCACACAGGAAGTTCATAGTGTCTTATACATGATCATAAAACCTTTCCACTCGGTGATGGATAAATGCAAACACGTGTCTGGGTCTGGTGAAGCACGATACCGAAAGCTTCCAGCTGACGGTTCGACCGGAATATCGGTAATGGAAATGAGCTTCTGGCGTCACTGGCCGGGAGGCCCCTTACGGGGCAGGTCCGGCCGCCTTGGTGCAGGTCTTATTACATTCGACGCCACATTGGGCGATCTGCGCGCCGGATGGGGATGAAATGATGAAGAAACATAACACCCAGTCCCTGAGATGAGAAAATCCCCGACCCAGCCGGAAATCGAACCCGGGCCCCTTAGGACGGCAGTCCGTCTCGCTCGCCATTCAGCTATCGGGGCGGACTGACGATACGAGACGATCGCTGCTCATCTTCAACATAACATTGTCCTGATGGGTCCGTTCTCTTACCATGGGAACAAGTCGAGTTCCCTTCTTCCACAGACATGAAAGGTGATGTGTGAGCCTCCCCTTCTCCCACCAAAAGGAAGTCGTTACATTCTTGTAGTACACTGAACTCCCTATTGTGTTAATACATAAACTTGGTTTCACAAGCTTTTTTGAAAAATACGAAAAGTGGTCAAGTTTCAATGTTCGGCCGACATTAAACAAATCGAGCATTTACAGAAGGAGAAATGTGGCAGTTGCAAACATTCTTTACCTACCAACACAATTACTCAACGAAACTGCCCTTCCCACATTATCTCGCTATTCTTTGCAACCGTTAACGACATCGGCTGAATTGGTCAATATTTTGTTTTTGAAGCCTCGTCAGATCTGAGGTCACTGAAGCACAGGAATAAAAGTACAGAAACCTGGCTTTAAGATGATAAAGGAACGTAAGCAAGTGACGTATCACTCATTTGCATAATTCTGGCTAGCAGAAAAACGTAAGTTGGGTCAACCTGAAAAAACTGACGTGACCCCGCAAGGAAAGTGGCACTGCTACAGGGAGAGACAACTTATCTTTCACATGTACCCGCGATAAAAAGCGAGGCTATGACTGGCCTACACGGCAATTAAGTGCAGGCATACGAAGAGATGGGATGAATGAGTGCAGTCTCCAAGATTGTGTTCACCAAAAGGAAGTAATGCTGACAAATAGAGTCTGGATGGACGGAAGAAACTCCTAAATTGCTACAACTGAAGCATGGTTTCAAACTTTCTGAGGAAAAACAGGGTGACATAGCTGGAGTTTGAGAGGTGGTGCAGGATAAAAATGCCAAATAGAGAGTAAGCAGTTAAGACTTGAGCTGAGGATCATGAGGTTGATGGTTGAGGAGCGAAGATCGGCAGAAGGAAGAGTTCCTTGAAATGAACAGTAGCAACAACCGTTTACACTGTTGATACAAATTACAAATAATTAACAATACGAAGTGCTGCTTCCATGAGACAGGGTCAAGCTTAAAGCTGATGTTTCAGGAAAATTATAAGGGGCTGTTTTTACTGCGTTTGTTGAGCCGTGGCGAGCTGCCGCCAGTGTTATTTTTTTCATGTATCGTTGAGATCGATTGTGGTTGAGTTAAGCTATCTTTGCTTTTCGCGTGTCTTATCTTCCGGGTTGGCGGGCGAAGTGATTTGGTTATTAGCCTTCGACGGGTAACTCTCGAGATCTGGTGACATTTGCTGGGAGACGAGTGTCAACGGTTGCCGAACGAGCGTGATGACCGTTAGATGTTGTGGAGTGAAACTGGTCGGGCGTTTTGGCGACATGGGCAGCTAGGAGATACAAGTTCTGTGCCTTCGCTAGAAACAAAATTTGAAGTGAAGCGGTGAAGCTGTGGAACCCGCTCCTTCGTATTGTGTACGTGATATGAAATAAGTGGTCGTAATTGCGTTTTGTTGACCTACGCACTCAGAGGCATTTAAATTTCATTATTATGGTGAGACTTTTATAGTCGAACTTTAAGATGGTGTGGAAGAGTTCAGTTGGCCTAGTTAAATGGTGGCCATTATTTGAAAGTTTTCTCAGAAGATTTACTAGTACTCTGTGTTTCTTGTAATCAAATGATTTTATGTTGGTGTTTTCAAAGCCTGCACTCTATTAATACAATTGTCCATGTGTAAAATGCTTAAGGTCAAAGTTGCGAATTTGTCAGTAGTGTAACGTGTTCCTTTACAAGCTTACTCATATATCGAGTCAAAGGTTCTGCCGAGTGTTTCCATGTTTCAGAGTTATTCGAGTGTCTTTGTGATAAACCATTGATTGTGCCAGCGCCTTGGCGGGGAGTGAAATGTCATCCGAGGTCTAGGCCTGGCAGTGTTTAAGAACCTGGCCACTACCGGGAGTTGTTCACATACCGCCTTCCAAAGTTTAGAATTTACCTTCCTTCCTCCAAGGCGGCTTAAGCTGGTAGATACGTAAATATATATTACATGTAATCTGTTCTTATACGAATCTGTTTCCTTAAATATTAGCGATTGGCAACTGGATAAACTTTAAATTCCATAACATCTGTTGAATTCCTTGCGCAGCTCCTTCTAGTAGTATTTTATGAACACGTCACGCACGTGAACTTTCATTTTTAAAGATCAGTGTTTCTGCTGTAGTTTTTTATGTAAGTGGTTCAATCATGTTATGTAATTGGATCTCAACTTGGCACTAGTGTTGAAGTGTCATTAAGTCACCCTTTATTGGTAACTGTTTTCATTATATGTATTTTGGGGGAAATCCTATATGGGAGTTCGAATTTCTGAAGTTTGTCAGTAATTCTGTTTTCTTAATAAGGGAAAATAAAGCGAGGGGTATTAGTGCCTGGCAACGTTAAGTTTGTAATTGACCTTTTAACAAGTGCTTCTTTAACGGACTGAAATAGTAAGCTTATAAGGTTATTTTAGTGAAGAACGTTAAATGTGGCCATCTTAATACAATAACTGATTTTAAGGAGTTTGATGAAGTGGCTATGTGAAGTAACTGATAATTGCTATGCTTAAGGTATCTATAAATGCCTAGCACATTAAGTTTTTTATAACTTTCTCTTAAGGGACTGTTTATTTGAGTGCTGAGTATGTTGGGTTTCTAACTGTATTTGCAAAGCTTTATCTAGTGCCTCGTCCACAATTTGTAATTGTCAAATTCCTTAAAAGGCGTAATGTTTATAAACTGTCTTAATTATAAACTGTGACTACCAACCATGATTCCATCTCCCTTCCTCTTTTATGGTATCTAAGATATGGCGGGTAAATGTGGTACGAAAAGGGAACGACGTACCACTTTGTATTTCAGAATTACCGTTCGCTGTCTCGACAAAGGAAGAAAATCCGCTACTGGGATAACCCTGACTTGCACATGTAGTCCAAAGTACGTCCAATGCCTGAGCTGTCCCTGTGGCATATATCAGAATGACTCATGTGCGCGTTGCATTAAATGAAACGCCTTTTTTCAGCCACTGGCAGGTTCGATTTTATTTGCATGACCTCACTACTCGATGACTGTGCAAAAAGACAAGTTCTGCGGTTAAGGCAGTTTCCAAGAGCTGGCTATGTTATAATCTGCGGACATGGGCAGAGTCACGTCAGCCTTGCACAATCCGACTGGTTGCTTACGTGGAATGTTCACAAGCGCAAGGTTTATGGACGTGTTTGAAAGCCACACCGTAACCGTCATAATTACGGTGCATCATTTGTTTGCCCGACAGTAATTATCAGACTCAAAAAGAAAAGAATGATCAATACAAAATAAACCAAACTGTTGGCACTTGTACGTCGTACAATTCACTGCACAGTGTGACGATATATTCTGGATACTTCTTTCTTGTTGAACCTGATGATGGCAGTCTGCTGAAACTTGCAAATTACAGTTGAAGTGGCTCAATAAAGCGGGATCTACACAGTACTTTTGTTCTATAAAAATAATGAGCCCGTTTCATAACTGGTAACAACGTGTGGCCAAAGAAACGTTCAAAATGGTTCAAATGGCTCTGAGCACTATGGGACTTAACATCTGAGGTCATCAGTCCCCTAGAACTTAGAACTACTTAAACCTAACTAACCTACGGACATCACACACATCCATGCCCCAGGCAGGATTCGAACCTGCGATCGTAGCGGTCACGCGGTTCCAGACTAAAGCGCCTAGAACCGCACGGCCACATCGGCCGGCAGAAACGTTCAAATAATGATGTAACAGCAAACAAATCAAACAGCTGAAGCATAGGCAGCCGGAAATTCCGTTTGTGCAGAAGATCGTGCACCGTGTGAAACAATGAAAGTTAGTGTTTAAGGTCCCATTCACGGCGCGGCCTGTTGAAGAGGGTGTACATGAGAAGACGACAAGGATGGCAGAAGGAATACCATATGTGCCTTGTTTAGTCAATCAATCGACACCTACCTGGAGATATTTAGTAAATCTACAGATAACCTAATCAGTGCCAGATATCGCTCGACTATTTACAAACAATATCACGTCCAAACTGTAAACCACTGTGAAGTGCATGGGAGAAGGCTCAATACGCGAATGGTCAAGAATCCCCTAGACTGCGGTTGTTGAAATGGGAACACTTCATTTTAGTGTGTATGATGCTGTTGCTACTTTCAATAATGGCAACTTTGTAAGGTGCAAAGTATTTCGTAAAACGAGGATGAAGATAGATTTCAACATAAAACAAAGGAGGCTTGCTATAGGAAAGGAATGTCTTCGGGTTGCTGACAGGGCTGTAAATAGCCTAGAAACACAAGCCAGAGTAAACAGGAGGAGGACAAAGAGGAAGCTGGAAGAGGAATTTGCAGAAGATGATGATAATCCATCCTATAGACCTGGAATGCACTAAAAAGGCAATCCAAACTTTGTCGCTCGATTCTTAAAACTTTTATTTTTTCATACAAATTACATGTTTTCTCGGGATGTACGAAACCAATTTGCTTCAGGTTTTCAGTAAATGGTACACAGTCCCTTCTGTGTAACGTAACACAGCCTTTTGCGAAAAACCTGTATAATGCTAAATTAATTCACAAAAAATGGCACAAAAAGCAGTGAGTTTTGATTACAATAGAATAAATTTATCTCTAATAAATTCAAGTTTTTAAAAATCCCTGTGTTAAGTTGTACCCACTACACCAACAAATAACCCGCAAAAAATTCAACTTCCTAGCTCTGAGAAAGTAAGTTATTTATAAGCGCTACTTTAACATTGGAAAGATAGGGCTTTCCGGAGCCCGTTAAGTATGGCGCGATCGCAGGTTTGCCTCTCCTCATGCTCAGCGTGGTGTGGTGGTGGGGGAAACGTGCCAGCCAGGCTAAGAGCTATGACACTCGTGCCAGGGCACAGTGCGTGACCAGAACTCTTGGCCACACCTGCACCACACCATCTCGATTTACGTTCTCATACCGCCTCATATCAAAAGATCATGTTGAGGTCAAATCTAACACAGATTTATTTCTAGTTTGACGCGTTTACTCATTCTCTAATAAATGATCTGTCTAAGTGTATCAATGCATGTGGCGGTGCACCAAACTGCTGGAAACGTTCTTGTCCACTCAAGCAGGGATAGAAAACAGTCACAATTTCTGCATTAAGGCGCTCCCTACTGTGCTGAAAAATAAAATTTAAAAAAATGTATGAAATGATAGTGTGGCATATTTGGCCGTGGGTTGTTCGGGCGCCTGGTACAACTCTTCCTATTTGACGCCACTTCAGAGGCTCGCACGTCTTTGTGATGAATATGAAGATGAGATGAACTGATTAGGATTATACAGACAACCAGTACCCACAGCAATGAAAACCTCTGATCCGGCCAGGAATCGAACACGGGACCTGGCACAATAATTGTAAATGGCTCCATGCACCCATTGGCCGCCTTCCCACTTCAGACATCCCATAAACTGTAGTGCCTTCCATATTACTAACGTTGATGCCGCAACACTCACTGCACTGGCAATATACACTGTCCAGTTACATTAATGTGACCACCCTGGACAACCACCTTCTGCAGCGCATACCACTGTGAGATGTGCAGGAAGACAGTCAATGATGTTCTCTAAGGTACTGACAGGGATGTGAAGCGATGCCGACTCCAGTGGCGTGGCCAGCCCAATCGAGGTGGTGCCATACATTCTCGATTTGGTTTAAATCCGGGGAGTTTGGTGGCCAGGGGAGCACGGTAAACTCATCCTGGTGCTCTTCCAACCACGCAAGTACACTGCGTGCTGTGTGACAAGTTGCAACGTCCTGCTGGTAGATACCACCTTGCCGAGGAAAAACAAACTGTGCATAGGGGTTAGCAGTGTCCCCAAGGATGGATGCATACTTGTGTTGACCCACTGTGTCTCCCGGGATGACGAGAGCACCCACAGAAACATTCTCCAGACCACAATGCTCCCTCCTCCGGCCTGGGCCCTTCCAACGATTGTTGCAGGATGTTCAGATATTTCACGCCGTACGCGCCAACGGCATTAAAGCAAAAAAAGTGATTCATCTGAAAAGGCCATCTGAGGCCCATGCGCAACAACGTTCGCTGAACGGTCGTTCAGGAGACAATGTTGGTGGCACGTCGGTTTTTCTGGGTGGTCTTGCTCAACAGTTGCACTTCTACTCGCCCGTACACATTTCCGCAGCTGTCGTTTATCCCCGTCATCTATGACTCGTGGAGCACCGAAGTTGCCTCGGCGCCGTAATAGATAGCGCCATTTTGCCATTCACGGTATACTTTACCCACGGCCGTTTCGGAAATGCCTCCACTTTAGGCCCGAAAGCCAATGATCATGCCCTTTTGTACGTCAGATAAATAGCTCCGTTTCCGCATTACAACAAGGACTGAAATGTTTTAGGCGTCTCCCTACACTGCTAAAAAATGCTGCAACCTGCTGTCTGTGAGTGGTTACTGCACGTTGACATCGAACGTAGGCGGTGGTCACGTTAATGTGACTGGACCGAGGACAAGTCCGCCTATGTCTTAAATGTTTATTATAAAATGACGAGTCGGAGAAAAGACTAAATTTGTTGATGTCTACTCAAGGGCCTCATGCGTGCTGACTGCAATGGTTTTGGTAGATTCCTCTCTCATTCGTTTTAAGGTAACCGACTCCGAAAGTAAGATAGCAACAGAGCATAAGAATTGTTATTTCGTCTCCAAAGCCCATAAAGGAGCGAACAACTGTCAGAAATGGAAAACGTGATTACAGTTAATCCCGACCTTATTATATCTTGTTTACATAATGAGTGTCACAGCTGATGATTGAGTATATTTCCTCCTTTATCTTTAAACTTCTATGAATGGTTTATCAGGCAATGCTGTTATACCTTTAAGACGCCGCATACTCTGAACATGTCAGTCGATTAATATCAGTTACGAAAATTTATATACGGTTTCTTGCACCCAAATCGTAATGATATTAAGTTATTACACTGTGTACTGATAGAACATCAAAATAAATTTTGGTGTCTATGTTCGTGGCACAGTTGCACCGTTTCTTATTTTACTTCATGATAGTTTATCAAATGTACTTTTATCTTACATCGTAATACTCTTAATTGTTTTCTCAAACAGACCTTAAGTAATTCTTACGCCGTTTATTCTAATTCTCCACTGTTTTTATTCTACTGTGGCTCACGCGCTTGAGGTTACAGATTGTCCCGCACAAAATCGTGCACATGAATAAAAGCAGCGTATTCTTTCATTGCTTGGCGACAGTTGGAGGACTTGCTTGTATCTGGATAATCTGCGCTACTAACAGTCGTTAGGGATAGGAAGACTACACACGATGAATGAAAGTGTATCCCTAAAATCTGGTAACAAGTCAGAGCAGTAGCCATCCAGAAGCCGCGTAAACCTAAACGAACTAGAGACCGACCTATTTACTGTGTTCTCTGTAAAAGTCGTTTGAGAGCATTTATAGATCATATCTCTACAGCATGATTTGAGACATGTCGTCGAGATAACAAAGATCACTGATGCATGAATGTGTTAACTTGAAAGCAACGTCTGGTTTATAGCTAATGGAGACGGCAGAAAACGTTGGCTGGTATAAGCGTACATCGCTAAACAACGTCTAACCTTTCGTTTGACACCTAACAGAGAGGTATGCACTGAGGTTATAAAATTCATGGGATACTTCCTAATATCGTGTCGGACTTCCCTTTCCAGGGCGTAGTCCAGAAACTCGACATGGCATGGACTCAAGAAGTCGTTGGAAGTCCGCTGCAGAAATACTGAGCCAACCTGTATCTGAAGTCGTCCATAACTTCGAAAGTGTTACAAGTGCAGGATTTTGTGGACTAACTGACCTCTCGGTTATGTCCCACAAATGTTCGATGGGATACGTGTTGCGCGATCTGGGGGGCCAAATCACTCACTCGAATTGTCCAGAATGTTGTTCAAACCAATCGCCAACAATTGTGGCCCGGTGTCAAGGTACATTGTCATCCATAAAAGTTCCATCATTGTTTGGGAACATGACGTCCATGAATAGCCGCAAATGGTCTCCAAGTAGCCGAACATAACCATTTACAGCCAAAGATCGGCTGAGTTGGGTCAGAAGACCACCCAGTCTACTCCATGTACAAACAGCCCACACACCACTATGGAGCCACCACCAGCTTGCACAGTGCCTTGTTCACAACTAGTGTACATGGCTTCGTAAGGTCTGCACCAAACTCGAACCTTACCATCGGCTTTTAGCGACTGAAAACGGGACTCATCTGACCAGACCACGGTTTTCCAGTGGTCTAGGATTCAACCAGTATATTTCACGCAGTGTTGCTTGTCTGTTAGCACTGGCAACTTTATGCAAATGCTGCTGCTCTCGGTGTCCTTGATGAGAGGTAATGCCTGAAATTTGGTATTCTCGGCACACACTTGACACTGTGAATCTCGGAATATTGAATTCCCTAAAGATTGTCCCATGTATCTAGCTCCAACTACCACTTACCGTTCAAAGTCTTTTAAGAGCCCGTCGTGCGGTCACAATCACGTCGGACACCTTTTCACATTAATCGACTGAATACACATGACAGCTCCGCCAAACCACTGCGCTTTTATACCCTGTGTGCGCGATACAACCGCCATCTCTATATGGGCATATAGCAATCATGACTTGTCACCTCAGTGTATGTGCACTACCAGATCGCAAATTCGCTATTGCCTAAGACCTGGCCATATCATACCACAGAAAAAAAAAAAAAAACTGAATAAATTCAGCTGCAACACAATAACAACCTGGATGGTGTACGTAACTTTTACAAGAAACGCCTCCTTTTCGGTGCAAATAACACAGTTATTAAGTTGGTAAACGCCAATAATAGGGAATCAAGTAGAATACTGCAGCTATCTATACAGCTCACCATCCAGAACTTTAATCACCTTCTTAACAAAGGCAAATTGGGCGCTTTGAAATGCTGTAGTTGGTTGACAACTTATACCAGGTCTCTAAACTCCGTCCGAACAGGCCCTGGAAGGCCTAACGGTACCGACCGGCCGCCGTGTCATCCTGAGCCCACAGGCGTCACTGGATGCGGATATGGAGTGGCATGTGGCCAGCACACTGCTCTCCCGGCCGTAGGTCAGTTTTAGAGACCAGAGTCGCTACTTCTCAATCAAGTAGCTCCTCAGTTTGCCTCACAAGGGCTGAGTGCACCCCACTTGCCAACAGCGCTCGGCAGACTGGATGGGCACCCATCCAAGTGCTACCCCAGCTCGACAGCGCTTAACTTCGGTGATCTGACGGGAACCGGTGTTACCACTGCGGCAAGGCCGTTGGACTTATACCAGAAGGTCACGTGAAATCAATGCTGACGCAAATCATGGCAGTGAAGTTGTGTGTATGTGCCCCAGTTTCTTGGTGTGCCAACGTGGACTGTCCAACGTGTCTACGACCAAAAGTGCATCAGTTGCAGCCACGTAACAGGGTGTAAGCACAGCCGTTGTAAAAAGATCGTAACAGGCAGCACCTGGAGACGAGCGTCATGCCGTTTGGATCCCAATCGGATTCAACCCCGACAAGAATTGCTGGTGTCAGTGAATGCGGCCCCTCTCAACCTGTTTCCGACAATGCGAAAGGAACTGGATCTGTGCACCTCAGGGAAGGCCGTTACTCACACCGGCACATGCACGCCTTCAAAGAAGACAAATAACTTAGTAACGGGACAGTGCCTGACTGGAGACGTGCACTGTGGTACGACGAGTCTCTAAACGCTTCTGTAATGTTTTGAGAATGCTTTTCGTGTCATCACTAGGGTACAATCTTTTCAGGTTCCAGGTTATCGTGAACGTGAACCAGGACGTCAATTTCAACTTTCTTGGTGACTGTGTGTTTCCTTTCCTCTGCATCTTTATGATGAGTATGCTGTGGAGACTCTTGTCTTCCAGAAAAACCGAATGCCGTGACCGCATACGCATACACATACGTTTGACGAACACTGAGGATCCTATCGTAGCTTGAGTAGCCAGTTAAATTATCGATATTATCCCATCAAAAATTATTGATATTATCCTATCAAAAATGTGTGGAACTATTTGGAACAGCGAGTACAACTTAGTAGTCAGCATGCCTGCAAATTGGTAGCTCTACAGAATCTAAGCATCAGTGAGTAGCTTCAACTGGATATGGTACACATGAAGAAACTTCTAAATTCTGTTGCTCCACGAACTGATGCGATTAGCAAAACTAAAGACGCTTTTGCGCGGTATTTGAGTGTGTATCTTGGGAGTGAATAATTTTTTGTCCGATGTGTTTATTAGGTGGAGGCAAAGACTGTAGGGTACATGCCACCCCCTCTCCCCTCCCCCTTCCCACACAAGCGTACTTTGGGGATCCTTGATTCTATTTTGGAAAACTGGCTGGTATATCATAGTACCGTGATATAGAAGGCTTAAGGATCACGAACCTGGCATTGTTCTATAAAGTAACGGAATATTGAGCAACTGTTTTCTACAACAGTAACTACGTGCTTGGGATGAATATTCAGTTATAGGAAGGAAAACGTTGTGGACATGTTACAACTCAGCTACTGCTTTCCTTTCGTGTCTTTCGACTCTTCGAACTGCAGTCTGGCTTCTCCACGAATTGTAAATAACCTTCCTCTCCCTGCGTTTTAACCCTGATACCTTCAAAATCTCGAAGAGTGTGTTCATCTCACCTCTAACTCAAGTCGAAGAGTCGTTATTGCCACCTGTGTTTCTACACTCCTCCGGAACCCAAAATTACCTTCCCTGAGGTCAGATTCATTCTGAAAACAATTCGCGCCAGTATTTTGCAACCATTAAATAATAAAGGTACAGTTCGATAATCTTCCCACATGTTAGTACATGGCTTATTTGGAAGAAGAATCACTACATTCATCTTGAAATCTGAGAGAATTTCGCCTGTCTCATGTATCTCGTACACCAGGTGGTATACTTTTGTCATAGCTGGCTCTTCCGAGGAACTCAGTAATTCTGAGGGACTGTCGTTTACTCCAGGCGTCTTGTTTCCACATAGATATTTCCGTGCTCTGTCAAATTCTCCTCACATATTTTCGTTTTCTACCCTTCCACAGACTAAGCTTGTGCTCAGTCTCCAATGACGTTGTCGACTGAACGGTGAACCTCAATCTTCCTTCCTCCCTTCCTTCCTTCCCAGGAACACTATTGGAGTGCGACGTACTGCATATGAGCTAATTGGTGATATGGAAGACTTTGACAGTTTCCCATATTTATCGCCGGACTGGCAAAAGGAAACTAGTGCAGTCGTGTAGAGTGAAAGAGTTTTCCTTTTAACGCATAATTTTATGGTTTATGAAAGGTATGTATGGTTTTGCGAAGATGAACGATCGCATAAATAACCCGACCACATTGTGCATACAGGAGTATAAATACCGCGACAGATACTAGAAATAACCTGCGGTGGCTGTGTAGCGAGATAAAAGCACTGTTATAAGTGAACCGCGTCACTGCCAAATATAGAGCGCGGCTACTGCCAACGATGCAAGTCACATCACGTACGTCGAATCAGGTCACGCGCTCGGTGGGATGGACGGTAATCAGCGGGCAGCCAGCGAGGAGGATGAAGCCGCGAGGCCCGTGGGCGGGCGGCGGATGACAGTGAGGCTAATCTTAAACAGCTCCACCAGGGGGCCTGTGCCGGGGTTCCTTATACAGGCTACCTCTCTCCACACCGAGTAACATCTAGAGGTTGGTGGATTCAGAAGAAGACCTCAGCGTATTGCAACCCTAACAGCACGAGGACGCTGACGGCTGTTATTTCATGTGATGCATGTAGTTCGTCCAAAGTTGACGGAGAGCTTTTAACGTAAAATACCTATTAATACATCACGTGGGTCCACTATGCTGTAAACCACACAAAATTTTCCAAATAAACAATAATGAGCGAAAATTACCTGTCGTTAGCAGGGACAACGCAGTTTGACGAAATTTCTTGTCATATCTTACATGCTTAAATCGGAAAAAAAATTCGAAGTTTGGAAAAAAGGCTTCCTCTGAACACGAATATAGGATCCGTATAAACTGTTTGGCGAAGTTAATAGATGGTGACGGTGATAGTAATGGTGGTGGTGGTGGTGGGAGGGAACATCACAAGAGCTAGTTTAATGGCCAGCTTAACTAAAGACCATGCAGAAGTCATAGGTTCGATTCCCAGTGCTGATAAGGATTTATCTATATTTACAACAGATAGATGTCCAAGATATTGGATGGTATTTCTGTCGATGATTCTCACCATTCTTCTTGTAGAAGGGTGTGAGCTGTGCTCTTTTCCAACTACTGGAGTCAGTTTTTAGTCCCAGTGGTGTATGATATGGTTAAAAGAGGGACTAACTGAGAAGCAAATTTTGTACACAATCTGGTAGGGATGCCATCGGGCCTGGAATTTTGTTCAATCTTAGCAATTCCATCGGTTTCTCAGGCTCACTGGCGCTAGTGCTTAAATCACTCATTTTTGCTGTGGCGAGGACTTTAATCTTAAACAGTGCTACTGGCGTTTCCTTTGTAATGGAACATTTGAAAACAGGGTCCAACATTCCTTGCTTTTGCTTTGACAGCTTCAATCTCACTTCGTCTTTCATCCATGAGTATCTGGACAATAACTCTGATGTCTAGCCTCACGACCTAGTCATAAAGCAAATGATAGGTCGCGGGACCGAGTCCCGGGCGGTCTACGGAACATTTCAGTCTGCATTTAGCCTAGCCTCCAGCTATCAATGAAGTGAAGATTCGTGAGAAACGACGCATAGTTCTGATTCTACACTGAGTTGTAGTTCCCTTTTCCCCAGTAGGATACATATCTACTGAATGTTTGGTCCGTTATTCTTCTGAAACTGAGTCACACTTTCCTTAAGGGGGGCGGGGAGGGGGGGGGGGGGGGAAGAGGACGCCTGAAATGGACAGCTCTCAGCCTCGGGAGACCAACTGAGGAGTTACTTGAGTGAGAAGTAGCGGTTTCAAGTGTCGTAAAACTGACAATGGTTACGCAGCAGTCTATTGACCACATGCTTTTCTGTACCGCGTCCACTAACGCCGTAGGCAGAAGCCGACACGATGGTTTCGATTTTACGAACAAGTTGGTGGAACCTTTGTCGCGCCAGTAAATGTGGCGCATATTGAAGTCTTTACAGACGCATAAGCTCCAGTTGGTCAAGGATGGCTGTGGTCTTGTCAGACATATTGCTTGGAAGTGGGCCTGCTTTATATTATCATGCCATAAAAGAAGTGGGTAGGAAATTCTCTTTCAAGAATGCTTTACACGTCTGCAACACGATGTTACCCTTACGGTTTTTCCCCCCAGTTGTTAGCAATTAGTCACGGAGAGCACTGTACTTCAGTCCACTTTGTAGTGGGGTCTGCCTCTCGCAGTTGTTCGAATTTTGTGTGACGAAATATTTGGATCTCTTTCAAAACATATTGCAGTGTGTGGCAGATCCCACTGTAAAGCAGGATTGAAAATAAAAGCATAATATTAAAGCATAAAGCATTAAAGCATAATATTAAAAGCTGTAGAAACTTAAAAAGGAGAAATATCGAGGTAAAATGACAAGACTAGAAACTCATATCTTATCGTAAGCGGACAGGCAAGGTGAAATTTAAACAGTTTTCGAGTCTATTTCGCACCGAAAGTGACGACTAAATGTGACCAACTGTCCAGCTTTTCCTCCCCCCCCCCCCCCTACCACCGAGACTGGAGTAAGAAACATGCGACAACATTTCAAAACTTGGGATAATCTGGAGGTCCGGATTTAAGTCCCGACCTGGCATAGTTGCTATTTATTCAAATTATATTAGCTTACTGAGGAATATACAGAGAATGCTACAGCATCCAGCACCAGACTTCGTAAATGTAGTGACAGTTTACGTTCAAAATTAAAAGGTGTGTTTGGCTAGGAGGTTCTTTACCACCAAAACTAGTCTCAGTCTTCTTACAGGAATTTTCTGATCGATAAACTGGGAAAATGAAAAAATAAGAAAAAAACAATAAGGGTTAATGGAAAATATCTGCACCATCCTCTTTTGCTGTTGACTTTGTATATCCCTCCACTCGTCGGTGTACGAACCACTGCACGAACTGCGTACTATATTGGTGATCAGTTTGTCCTAAAACCTTCACCCTTTGAATATGGTACGCACGTAGGTTGTACTCTTGCAGTAGTCTCCAAACACATACGCCTTAGTAGGCGCTGTAGAGAGGGAACTGCTTAAATGTTCGTTGCTAAATGTACGGATCACTTCACCCTCAAAATCTGGTGGTCTCACGTAACGCCTACCACCACTAACATGCTGGGGGCGCAAACTCCGTTTTCCGCAAGCGTCTCTGAGTTGCAGCAAAGATACTGTGGTGCGGCCGTCTCCTGTTAGGGCATTGATTTGCACAGATACGAAGAGCTGCCCCCCCCCTTTCCTCTAGTATCACCGTCACACCTGATGACGTCAGTTAGCTCGTCAAATCCATACTTCCATGTTTCATTGAAAAGCAACGGCCGGCCGAAGTGGCCGTACGGTTAAAGGCGCTGCAGTCTGGAACCGCAAGACCGCTACGGTCGCAGGTTCGAATCCTGCCTCGGGCATGGATGTTTGTGATGTCCTTAGGTTAGTTAGGTTTAACTAATTCTAAGTTCTAGGGGACTAATGACCTCAGCAGTTGAGTCCCATAGTGCTCAGAGCCATTTGAACCATTTTTTGAAAAGCAACGGCAAGAAAACTTGAATTCACGACTAGTAAGATGCCCGACACGGAAGTTACAGTATTACAACACAAGCTGAGTGTCAGGACTGATACGAATCCACGGAACAACTTCATTAGTGTTGAATTTTCTCACGTTGAGAAATCAAAATGGGTGATCTGTTTCACCCTATACACACTTTCTAGAGCTAAGATGGCATAGATATTTCTTTATTTACAAGCAACCAGTTTTGACAGATTTTGCTGTTATCTTCAGGTCTGTAACATAGTGGATATACATGGAATATATCTCATATGATGAGTTATGAGTTGGCATTACAAGAAACAGAAATGGAACCGTACATTTATAAAACTTCAAAAATTTTTGTTATAAAATGTGAGGTCCAACTCAAAATGAACACATTTTATAATACAAATTTTGAAGGTCTTTAAATGTAAAGTTCCATATTAGTTTATTGTAATTCCAAACCAAAACTTCTATCTCGAGTATTACGTTATAACTCATGATATGAGATATATTCCATGTATATTCACGTCCGCAGCTCGCGGTCTAGTGGCTAACGTTGCTGCTTCTGGATCACAGGGTCCCGGGTTCGATTCCCGGCCGGGTTGGGGATTTTCTCTTCTTGGGGACTGGGCGTTTGTGTTATCCTCATCATTTCATCATCATCATCCTCATCATGCTTGACAGTGGATAGATTGGATTGTGAAAAAATTGTGACTTTGTACGGGCGCTGATGACCGCGAAGTTGAGCGCCCCATAAACCCATCATCATCATCATCATCTGTATATCCATTATGTAACAGACCTGAAGATGACAGCTAAGTCTGTCGAATCAGGTTATTTATAAATGAAGGAATTTGTATTCGATGTTGGCTTTACATAGTTTTTACCATAACTGGGAGCTGCGCAGCAGGCCTCTAGGTGGCGGTGCGCGTGAACTCAAACGGCGGACAGAAAGTATAAAATGTTCCGTAACAACATACAAACGTTTTTGTATGATTTAACATCCCTGAAAGTCTGTCGCTGCGCTCCTGAAACACCTTGTATTCCTTCCTCATCTGTATATCTCACAAAAAGACCATGAAGCTAAAATTATAGTTATTACAGTTGACACGGAGGCTTACCAACAAACGTTCATCCCGCAACCATTCGGTCTCGAAAAGTGACATTGGCCCACAAGTACCCTCCGCCAAACAGTAAGGTGGCTTGCTGAGAACGTACACGTAGAAAAGACAGAAGAGTTACCTAATGGAAGGTGGGCAGATGTAATCAGGAACCATGCAGGAGCAACACGACAGCGAATAGCGGACAATATGATCTGCAGTTGGTCTTTATCCACTAATGGATGCCAAGTGGAAGCTGATTGTGAATCCCGTCGTTTACAGTCTGGGTGCAGTTGGGATAACAACTGACATCTCCACGAGGCACGGAAAGCGCCACGACGCGCGAATCGTGTTTCCACTTCACCCCATTACTTTGTTACGGAATTAAGTTATAAAAAACTCTGCCTCGCGATGTTGTGTGTCAAGCAGACGAGAGTGAGACGGAAATTACGTAGCGTCATTACCTCCGTACAGGGGTAATTTTGGGCGAGATTATTTTTAACGTGACGACTTTCAAACTGTAATGATGTGTGGTTATCAAGACGGTGGTGACAGAGGGGCTCCTTGTTTTGAAGAAGAACGCCAGGAGCGCATCGACACCTTCCTGGGAGGTAGTTGGTGGTTAGGATCAGTTGGGTAACGGCAATCTAAACAGATTGCCGTTACTTATCAGAACTATCTTAAAAGACAGCTTTTTGTAGGAACAACCGTTTAAGGTGGAGATATACAATAGTGGCTATCCTGAAAGTCTAACTTTTTTTTTTTTTTTTTTTTAAATAGGACCAAGCATGCTCACTCAGCCTCACCTCCTGTCGGTGCCCTGGAGCAGTCAACACGTAGCGTCCGCGCAGCCAGTGTCCGTCACAGAGCACCTCGTGGTAAGCGCCATGTTGGTGAAAGTCCGCTCCAGTTTGAGGCCTCACGCGTTTACGGGAGTAGTGAGAGCCTTTGAACGTCAAGAACAGTAGAACCTCTGTATCCGGCCTTCGATTAAGTGAGTCCTCCGTTTGTTCGACCCTGGGTCCGACCATCCGTCTGCGGAGTGCACTGACCAAGAATTGTTGGCGATTGTAAATATGGCTAAAAATCATCAAAGGAAACTTGTGGGCACAATCGAACAGAAGCTAAGTGTTCTGCAAAGACTTGACAAAGGTGTGACAGCTACTAAATTAACCTCCGAAATGTGTGTTGGAGTGACAACAAAGGCACGCGGAGTGGCCGTGCGGTTTGGGCGCCATGTCACGGGCTGCGCGGCTCCTCCCGCCGAGGTTCGAGTCCTCCCTTGGGCATGGATGTCTGTATTGTTCTTGGCATAAGTTAGTTTAAGTAGTGTGCAAGTCTTGGGACCGATGACCTTAGCAGTTTGGCTCCTTAGGAACTCTCACACATTTCTGACAACGATTAAAAAAAATGGCTCTGAACACTATGGGACTTAACTACTGAGGTCATCTGTCCCCTAGAACTACTTGAACCTAACTAACCTACGGACATCTGACACATCCATGCCCGAGGCAGGATTCGAACCTCCGACCGTAGCGGTCGCGCGGTTCCAAACTGAAGCACCTAGAACAGCTCGGCCACTCCTGCCTGCAACGATTAAAAGATTGGAAAAATAACCGAAAGGATCTCTAAGCTTTTTGTTCACTGTAGATGGTGAAAATCCTTTAAAAACTGGAAAATCATTGACGGAATTGAAAGTTGAGCTCTTGGATGACGTTGTGAGGGTTTACTTTTGTCAGGAAAGACATTAAGGGGAATCCTCTTTTAGGTCCTATCATAAAAGAAAAAGTTTGTCGTAGCCAACTATTCCGACTAATATCCAGCATGCTGTTTTAGAGGAATGGTTAGCAAAAGATGATGAAGCTGCTGCTACCAATGAAGAATTTGATGATCAGATCATCGATCTTGTTTTGCAACGGTACAGCGTTGAGCTACTGGAGAAGGAAAAATAAGAAAACATCAGCAACTCTGCAGCTTTCGGAAATGTCCTCCAACATTTGGAACAACAAACAACCGCTACAGCTATGTACATATTGTGAGCAAAGAAGTGGAATGATGCAGTAGCAAAGTAAACGTTTAATAAATGGAAATAAAGACCATTTTAAGTTTTCAAATAGATTTTCAGGGTCTAAAACTTTATTTCCCATTTTCTTTATAATAAATGCATTTTTAAGTTAATTTCGTTATTACATTGTTTTAAGCTCTACAAATGACTTGTTTCATTCTCCTCTGCTTATCCGACCTCCTCAGCGTTCCCCTTGTCCCAAACGGTTAATCGAGGATCTATTGTACGACGTTTACTATTTTTTTCGCGCGACGTAAGTAAATTTGGAAATTTGTGGTAAGGTCTTACGGGACCAAACTGCTGAGGTCATCGATTCCTAAGCTTAAGAACTACGTAATCGAACTTGAACTAACTGACGTTAAGGACGACACACACACACACACACACACACACACACACACACACACACACACACACACACACACACACACACACACACCCATGCTCGAGGGAGGACTCGAACCTGCGACGTGGGGAGCCGTGCGGACCGTTACAAGACGCCCAAGACCGCGCGGCTACCCCTCGCGGCGACGTAAGTGATGTAAGTAGTATATGCGATCATAAGACAACTGCGGGCCGTCGTCTGCGTAACACGGCGAGATGCTTCGGACCACAGGACAGGTGACATACCATCACGTTCCACTATTGCTCCTTATTGCTGATTTTTCACTCTTCCTGGCTCGCCTCAACTCTATAGTGGCTTCATTGGTACAGTTCCACAACTTTTATTTTAAATGATACTTGATCACATGTATAATCGGATATTCAATATTAGTGCACTCTTTCTTCCCGATCTGAATGCTTAATATTCGTTTTACATTTGTTTGTAAATCTTAAACGCAGAATACATTTCGATTAATGAGGAAAATTTGGGCTCTTCCCATTGTCACAACTGTGATTCCGCCCTCCCTGTTCACCTAGTTTGGCCGTTCCTGTTCACCTTCATCCCCATGATCAGCTTTGATTAATCGACGTGGAATCTACAGATTGATCCATGCCAGTAACCAGGATCGAAACGGACGCTTCCCAGGCGCCACCACATGCCATCACCTTCTTAGTTTCCTTTGGTACAGGCAGTGGGAGACAGGGGAGTTGTACCACCACACTCGTCACAACAGAAAACAACGGACTGTCCTGTCAATCCCTCATACGCGCTTGGTTCGTCAATATTTACTCAGCGCCAGTAGCCAGGATGCAGTCAGGTCCGGGCGAATGGCCAGAAAGCGGAATGTAAACAGCAGCCTTCCACATTGGCCTCGCAAAAATATTTGAGTGTTTCATCAACGGAGGCAACGACGCCTTGAGCGATCAAACGCGGTGTAAATATTTGCCTCAGCCTGGCCCCCGGGCGACGAACACACTTTTAGCTTGTGAATCACGCTTTTTGAAACATTTGCAATACAAGGATTTTATTTTTGTCCAGGCGCCGTTGCTATTTATAATAGTCTCGTGTTTTACTCATCAGAAGCAGTGTTGTAAGTAAACAGGACGTTAAACTGAAACCTTACACGCTTTGCATTTTCGGGGCACCTGAAGGGTGAAAACACAAAGAACTCAGTGCCAGGTCAAGTTTGGCGGAAAGTTTGGAACAGGAATTTATAAGTTTGCAACATCAAACTCGCAGTTACAGTCGGGTCCCTCTTTTATTTCGGCTTTCCGTAATAATGAGAAACACCCACTGCACTGCGATCTTAGTCAGTCTAACCGAAATATTCTTTTTCATGTTTTCTCCGAGTCGGAATCGAAATTGTTCTTTTAGCATCAACTGGACGGAGAAAATTACATCAGTTAAGAAATTTAGCGAATTATTTGCAACAGTAGAATGTTTTACATCATATCGCTATCTTTAACTGAGTACATCCTCATTACGTACAGAGCTATTGCGTAAATGTAGGTTAAGTTAGCACAAATGCGAACTTTCCTTCCTTAGATTTCCGGCGTTTCCATTCCTTCAAACCTACCTGTTTGTCCACAGGCACCATTACGTAGAAAATGACGAGGTTCAGTTTCATTCTACCGCCACGTCGTGGGAAATTCTAATTGGCTCAAGGAGGTAAAGCCAGTGTACCACAAACAAATCTAGAAAACATGACTCCACGAAACCTCAGTTTCATCAGTTGTTTTAGTGGGAACAATTATACATTTGTAAATAAGGTAAAGAGCCGTTCGCATGGTATATGTACATCCACTGGTTTGCCTTTACATATGATAGATATTATTTCTTACTCCTCGTGATGTCATACATGATTGTACGAGTAGATCTACACTTGATTGTACGAGTAGGATCTACCAGCACTATTTTATGTGACTATGTTACCGGCATCGAGCATTTCGAGATCCTTTTTTAATGTGTTGCAGCCCTCCAGTCGAATCCACGCGGAAACACTTAGTGGCAAAAGTCTTAATGATCTAGAGTACAGCCTGTGTGCAGGCGCTGAAGCTTGCTAGCTGACTTCAATCTTACTGGTTGTCTTCACCACACATCAAAGTTATCGATGCCAATATTCATTAACCTACTGGTTGAGGTTGTGGATTTACTACGTTGTGGCATCTGCAATTCCCCCAACTGTACTCTTGGCGTTTTTTGTAGTTTTATCCACTTCTTTCATGTTTTCTCTTATCTCAGTGGTGTGTGTGTGTGTGTGTGTGTGTGTGTGTGTGAGGGGGGGGGGGATATTATCAACCTCAATATCTGCTCTAGTGATGATAAAAAACTTCCCATAAACCTCAGGAGCGATCTTTGAATTTCACGATTATTTATTCTATTGCAGGATGCTGTTATTTTCTTCAGTTATTCGTGTTTCCTGACGGTGGTGTTCCAGTGCCTCACTTGAGGCAAATTTCTATTATGTTGAACATTGTTTCCATCACTGTGTTGTTTATACTAATTTTGAAGATTTTGTTTGATATGGGTATTTGCTCTTTAGATCAACATTGGTAACCTTTCGTGACCCGCGGACCTGATTCACATACATTCTTAAGCATGCAGGCCGATTCGTCACGTGATGCGACAACAGCGCTCATAACGCAAAAAAACGAAACTACACCATCTGTGACGTTATGTACATGCCGTAACGCACTAATATGAAAAGCACGCCTTTCTCGCCACATCACGCCAACAAATTATGCCTGAAAACACGCTTTTATGAGAGTACACGCAATTTATGTTCATCTCATCTTTAATTGTTTACGTTTATTTAGACGTCTGAACATTGTTTCTTTACTTACGAATAGCTGTCCTAAAAATTTCCGTTACAAAATTCTGCAACGCCGTTAATAAAGAAACAATGTTCACGACATGCAACTAAATGTAAACATGTGAAGACGGGATGCCAGGCATCTTTAAATGTCGTAATGGAAAATAGACGCCTATAAAAGCAAGCGGTTGCACCTCATTCATTATAAATGAATTCAATTTCAACGGTTGCAGTGTTCTAATAGGTCCACAACGGACAAGAATTAATACGAGAAAGGATAAAAAAAACTAAATACGGTAATGAGATAGGCAGTTCCAGTCGAAAGGCAACTGGGAGTAACATTGCATTTTTGGCTACGAGGCAGCTCATTCGAATGTTTGAAATTTAGTGTTAATATCCAACAATATTAGAAAGCATTTTTTTAAATATTTGTCCAAAAATACGATGACTGATTGCACAGGCGTGGGTCGTTTCTGTTACTTTAAATAAAAACAACGCGAGAGCCTCGCTCGCGCTACCAAGGAACGGATCCTTGGCGCTAGTCGCCTGTTGCCCACACATTCTTTCGATAACACAATTCATTCCATGGTTCATCTAGTATTCCAGTAGTGATCGTATTGTTTTTGCTTGTTAGCCCCTGAATTGAAGCCAGCCTCCGTATACATTTAAACTTGCCAATAAAGACACCTGTTCCATCCAAAAGATGGGTCCCGGAGTCTTGTGGTCGCACAACATAACCCTTTGTACCAACCAGGGCACTTACGCACACCTGACCAATCGTGATATGCACAGCACTACATTTTCTTTTGTTTTGGAGCCGATCCCACTCAAGAACGTATTTTCGACACTGGTATTTTAATTATGGACTATGAGGCAAACAACACCAAACAACCGCAATTTAGCACCCGCGACTACGGTTGTTGGTTAGAAAATCACAAAATTAAAAACGTGGTATCACACAGCTCCTCTACAGCAGTGGTTCCCAACAGGTGGTCCGCGGACCCCCAGGAGTCCGCGAGCTTTGCCAGAGGGGTCTGCAAGATGCTATTAGAGTAAAAAATATATTAAACATATTTCGTATGATAACAGATTTTTTGTCCGCTTCCTGCATGAGCACAGCTTTAGCGAACGCTAAATTCTGCGTCTAGCAGATTTTGAGCAATAATCAAAAATTTAACAATAACAATGATGGCTAAATTGAAAAAGTCCTAAGCTCAATACTTTTTCAATAATTGTGATGTGCGTACTGTAAGATCTTCGGTACACACACCATCAGATTATTTGACTTGTCGCTCTAACGAAGTAGGCGAGTGTCAGCAATACGTCTCGTGGTCTTATCGTGGCGTGTTTATCATCTGCCGTTAGGTCAGACGATAGAAATGCCACTTGCACGCTTAGAGTAGCAGATTGACAGTGATCAACTTTAAACAGAACTTGATTAATTTTCACACACATTTATTAAAATAATAAAAAGCATAGACATTACGTAACTTGATTCTGGATGCTGTTTAGAACTGATAATCTGAAGTTCCTTTGGTCTTGGTACGTTAACCTTATTTTCACATATCTCTGATACTTCACAAAGGGTCTATTCATTTCTCTTCATGGCTATGTACAGGAATATGATAATCTTATTAGGCGCAGACTGAAACTTGACTATAGACTGGTACAGACAAATGTAGACTGGTACAGACTGGTGCAGATAAATGCAGACTGACTAATCGGAGGTCTGTACACTCGTTATAACACCTCGCGCGTTCAGGTATCACCGCGCGAGTGTGATCCGCGAGGAGAAAAGGTTCTACGTTAGCAGCAATCTCATTGGCTGCGTTACATATTAACACGCGGATCGACGGAAGCAGAATTTGGTCCGTCTCCTAAGACAGCGCCATCTCGTAGTGCGGAGACGGACGAGCGCTGCGCCTGCGCTGTTGTGCTTAGCGGTGCGCACTTTAGTGGGAAAGTTGTGTACGCGCTGACTTCGCGGAACTATGAACACTACAATAATGAATATGTAAATGTTTTTTCTAAGTACCAAAAACAGAAAACGAATAAAAAGATTCTTAATTTGGCTTTTTTAGGTACTTGATACTGTGATATGACGAGGTACCAATCATGCTCGATGAGGGGGTCCTCGAGAAAATTTTGTTGGGAACCCCTGCTCTACAGTATATATCAATATAACAGCCATTAAAAAAGAACAAATGGTTGGGGATAAATCAGTACTTACGATACAGATCCTTGCGATGTTCCACAGATTGGAGGTGTCGGCTGGTGTCTGAGGCGTTCTTTCTTTTTTTCCTTTCTTTCTTGATTCTTTTCGTTTTCTATCTCACAGATCACAGTACGGTAGTCGTAAAGAACAGAAGAATGCGTGTAGCGATGCTCTCGATGGCGTGTGTACTTGGTTACTGTCCTCGCGAGGTTCAGTCCTTTTCGGATGGGTCGGATGGGTTCGGTTAGTCGTGAGCGCGAGAGAGAGACAGACAGACTGGGAGCGTTACGGGTTCATGTCCCGGTCGCGGCACATGCTGACGTGGCCGGGCGGCCGCCTACGGCTGCTTCAGGAAGTGCGTCGAGACGAGGCGTAGCGTGAGCATGGGGGGGCCCCGCCCTCTCCGCCGCCTCTGCTACGCGGCCGTCGCTACCTGCCGCTCACCGCCACCTGTCAACACAAACAACAACACACCGTCACCAAACTGAACGTGGTCTGTGTAATGCTGTGTAGTGTGGGCGTGGGACCTCCCTCGCCTCCGGTATGTACCTGCTACGGTGCCATCGCCACTTGTTGCCCACAGCCACCTGTGAATGCAACAACAGGCGCGCACCTGCTAACCTGATGCTCATCGCCAACCGTCAGTAGCAACAACAATAACAATACATGAGCAAACACATAAACAACAACAACAACATGGGTTCTCTATTGAGGTGTCGCTGTTGGAGCCACCTTGAAATTATTGTTAGGCAAGCATATTAGGCTTTCTGGAAGAGGTTTCTGGGCTCACCTGAACAGAATGCCATTTTTGATGAGGTCACAGAATATTTCTCACAAGGGAACCTCCCCATCGCACCCCCCTCAGATTTAGTTATAAGTTGGCACAGTGGATAGGCCTTGAAAAACTGAACACAGATCAATCGAGAAAACAGGAAGAAGTTGTGTGGAACTGTGAAAAAAATAAGCAAAATATACAAACTGAGTATTCCATGTGCAAGATAGGTAACATCAAGGATAGTGTAAGATCAGGAGTGCCGTGGTCCCGTGGTTAGCGTGAGCAGTTGCGGAACGAGAGGGCCTTGGTTCAAGTCTTCCCTCGAGTGAAAAGTTTAATTTTTTATTTTCAGACAATTATTATCTGTCCGTCCGTCCGTCAAATGTTTTAGGTTCCCATTGGAGAGGCAAGTACTTTTGTCTACTAATCGCACGGTTTTGCGGTGCGGTCTCAAAACACCGACACTAAACTTATTACAGTGAACAGAGACGTCAATGAACGAACGGACAGATCATAACTTTGCGAAATAAAGAAAAACTTTTCACTCGAGGGAAGACTTGAACCAAGGACCTCTCGTTCCGCAGCTGCTCACGCTAACCACGGGACCATGGCGCCACTGTGCTCACGCTATCCTTGATGTTGCCTATCTTGCGCATGGACTACTCAGTTTGTATATTTTGCTTATTTTTTCATGGTTCCACACAACTTCATGTTTTCTCGATTGATCTGGGTTCAGTTTTCCAATGCCTATCCACTGTGCCAACTTATAACTAAATCTGAGGGGGGTGCGATGTGGAGGTTCCCTTGTCAGGAGATTCGGATGCAAATAATAGTGGTGTGGAGCTCTACTGCAATACAGCACTGAAGTTACGCTTTCCTAGTTAGTTAGTTGGTTGCGTGTTCCATTGATCAATCCCATGCTACGGTAGCCGTTATGATGTGGAACGTGTCAAATGCACAAGAACAGCACATATGAAACAAAAAATTTTTAATATATACCGGGTGATCAAAAAGTCAGTATAAATTTGAAAGCTTAATAAACCACGGAATAATGCAGACAGAGAGGTAAAAATTGACACACATGCTTGGAATGACATGGACGCGTGAACGATCTCTTGCGCGCCTCGTTTGGTGGTGATCGTGTGCTCAGCCGCCACTTTCCTCATGCTTGGCCTCCCACGTCCCCAGACCTCAGTCCGTGCGATTATTGGCTTTGGGGTTACCAAGTGCATAGTGATCGACCGACATCTCTAGGGATGCTGAAAGACAACATCCGACGACAATGCCTCACCTTAACTCCGGACATGCTTTACAGTGCTGTTCACAACATTATTCCTCGACTACAGCTATTGTTGAGGAATGATGGTGGACATTTTGAGCATTTCCTGTAAATAACATCATCTTTGCTTTGTCTTACTTTGTTATGCTAATTATTGCTATTCTGATCAGATAAAGCGCCATCTGTCGGACATTTTTTGAACTTTTGTATTTTTTTTTTTGTTCTAATAAAACCCCATGTCATTCCAAGCATGTGTCAATTTGTACCTCTCTATCTACATTATTCCGTGATTTATTCAGTTTTCAAATTTATACTGACTTTTTGATCACCCAGTGTATATTAAATACAGAGTTAAAGATTCATATTTATATTATTTACCCCATTCCCTTAAATGGCACAAAATGCATATACTATATTTATATATTTATTTATTCCTATTCATGAATTCATCTATGGTAAAGGAGGAGTTGTCAAGGAGATATGATTTCAGTTTATTTTTGAAGCTATTACTGCTGTCTGTCAGACACCTTATTTCATCTGGTAATTTGTCGAAAATTTTTATAGCAGCATATTTAACCCCTTTCTGTGCCAAAGATAGGTTGAGCAAAGGATAGTGTAAGTCTTTCTTTTTTCTGGTATTATAATAATGAATGTCATTGTTGTTTTTAAACTGGTCAATGTTGTTGAGAACAAATTTCATTAGTGAGAAGCTGTATTGTGAGATTGTTGTAAGAATTCCCAATCTTTTAAAAAAATGCCTACAAGATGTGCGACTATGAACCCCACACATAATTCTAACCACTTTCTTTTGAGTAGTGAATACTTTTTACCTAAATGTTGAGGTACCCCAAAATATAATTCCGTAAGACATCAGAGAGTGAAAGTATGCAAAGTATGTTAGCTTACTAATTTCTATATCCTCAAAATTGGCAATTATTCTGATTGCAAAAGTTGCTGAACCTAGTCGCTTTAAGAGATCCAAAATATGAATTTTCCAATTAAGATTTTCATCTATATATACACCCAAAAACTTAGTGTGCTCTACTCTGTCTATTGACTTCTGTTGATGTGTTACATTTATTGAAGGAACTGTACTTTTCCCAGCAGAAAACTAGCTGTAATGTATTGTGTGTGTGTGTGTGTGTGGAAAAATAACAACAACAAAGTTTAGAGCAAGCCCATTTGCAGAAAACCAATTAATGACTTTTCCAAAGACCTTATTTGTAACTTTTTCAATTGGACTTTATTTTACTGGATTAATAACGATGCTTGTATCATCAGCAAACAGTGTCAGTTCAGTTTCCTGTTTCAGATAGGAAGATAGGTCGTTCACATACATCAAGAACAGATGGGGCCCCATGATTGAACCCTGTGGAACACCTAGTGCAATTTCACCCGAGTTAGATGAAGTGTCAAACGTATTTAAATTACTTGACCCATATAAGGAAACTTTTTGCTTCCTGTTCTGTAGGTATGACTTAAACCACTCATATGCTATTCCATATATACCATAGAATTGTAGATGGAGAAGTTTATCGCAGTGTACTGCGGACTACGTCTGCTTCTTTCGCTGTTCAGTGCGAGATGCTGGACGCTGCTAGGAACGTTTTCCTGAGCGCGGGGCGTAAAAAATGACAAGAGCAGTATTGTGGGGTTCATTGGCGAGACGCGAGTTCAGGGCCGGGCGGTGCACTATGGCGCAACAGTAGCAGCGGCAGCGCAGTGATCGATCTAAAAACCTGTTAATTTTGGCACTCTGAAAGTACATGGAAGTTAGGGAAGAGGAGGAAGACTGTATATTATTGGGACGAAACCCCAGGAAGCAGTCACACAAATATTCTTAGATCCTGAAGAAGACCGAGCGTATAGCATTTCAGTAACAAAACCGTTGTTCGACAATGCTGAAGAATGCGTTACCACTGCCTTACAACGCAGACGTATCAAAAATTAAAAAACATGGTTGGAGTCGGCGGTAACGCCAAGGCTGAGGGATTCAGTGTGAAGAACGGATTCACTCATTTCTTCAACGGGCCGAATTTTAATCGTCATTTACTGAACTGATCACAACAACAACCATCCAATTCATTATAGCTGTGGTTAAAAGTTCAGTAAAAATACGAGGACATAACCAAAGACATTACTTGTTACATGTTTCATTCATTTTTCTTAAAAAAAATGGTTCAAATGGCTCTAAGCACTATGGGACTTAACATCTGAGGTCATCAGTCCCCTAGACTTAGGACTACTTAAACCTAACTAACCTAAGGACATCACACACATCCATGCCCGAGGCAGGATTCGAACCTGCGACCGTAGCGCTCGCGCGGTTCCAGATTGAAGCGCCTAGAACTGCTCGACCACATCGGCCGGCATACAAACTTCAATATACTGTAAAATCATTAGAGAAACGATCTTAGCCAGGTTGTCATCTTCATACAGCAAAAAAAATGGATCAATGTGGAAACTTCAGGCGGACGCGCCGAAAATACACTCCTGGAAATTGAAATAAGAACACCGTGAATTCATTGTCCCAGGAAGGGGAAACTTTATTGACACATTCCTGGGGTCAGATACATCACATGATCACACTGACAGAACCACAGGCACATAGACACAGGCAACAGAGCATGCACAATGTCGGCACTAGTACAGTGTATATCCACCTTTCGCAGCAATGCAGGCTGCTATTCTCCCATCGTAGAGATGCTGGATGTAGTCCTGTGGAACAGCTTGCCATGCCATTTCCACCTGGCGCCTCAGTTGGACCAGCGTTCGTGCTGGACGTGCAGACCGCGTGAGACGACGCTTCATCCAGTCCCAAACATGCTCAATGGGGGACAGATCCGGATCTTGCTGGCCAGGGTAGTTGACTGACACCTTCTAGAGCACGTTGGGTGGCACGGGATACATGCGGACGTGCACTGTCCTCTTGGAACAGCAAGTTCCCTTGCCGGTCTAGGAATGGTAGAACTATGGTTTCGATGACGGTTTGGATGTACCGTGCACTATTCAGTGTCCCCTCGACGATCACCAGTGGTGTACGGCCAGTGTAGGAGATCACTCCCCACACCATGATGCCGGGTGTTGGCCCTGTGTGCCTCGGTCGTATGCAGTCCTGATTGTGGCGCTCACCTGCACGGCGCCAAACACGCATACGACCATCATTGGCACCAAGGCAGAAGCGACTCTCATCGCTGAAGACGACACGTCTCCATTCGTCCCTCCATTCACGCCTGTCGCGACACCACTGGAGGCGGGCTGCACGATGTTGGGGCGTGAGCGGAAGACGGCCTAACGGTGTGCGGGACCGTAGCCCAGCTTCATGGAGACGGTTGCGAATGGTCCTCGCCGATACCCCAGGAGCAACAGTGTCCCTAATTTGCTGGGAAGTGGCGGTGCGGTCCCCTACGGCACTGCGTAGGATCCTACGCTCTTGGCGTGCATCCGTGCGTCGCTGCGGTCCGGTCCCAGGTCGACGGGCACGTGCACCTTCCGCCGACCACTGGCGACAACATCGATGTACTGTGGAGACCTCACGCCCCACGTGTTGAGCAATTCGGCGGTACGTCCACCCGGCCTCCCGCATGCCCACTATACGCCCTCGCTCAAAGTCCGTCAACTGCACATACGGTTCACGTCCACGCTGTCGCGGCATGCTACCAGTGTTAAAGACTGCGATGGAGCTCCGTATGCCACGGCAAACTGGCTGACACTGACGGCGGCGGTGCACAAATGCTGCGCAGCTAGCGCCATTCGACGGCCAACACCGCGGTTCCTGGTGTGTCCGCTGTGCCGTGCGTGTGATCATTGCTTGTACAGCCCTCTCGCAGTGTCCGGAGCAAGTATGGTGAGTCTGACACACCGGTGTCAATGTGTTCTTTTTTCCATTTCCAGGAGTGTACATACGATAATGAGATGATAAACAAAACATTTTTATCTGTCAGGTGTTCTCAGCTGATCCAGATGTTGCCGACCTGAAGTCAGCAAAGTATGAAACTACTCCTACAAACAGTTTCATTTCTCGCCCAATTTGTTTATTTAATTGCCGTCTATCCCTCGTACAACACCACAATGCTGGGTTTAAAGTGATTAATGTTAATCAGTGTGGGAGCTGCTTTGGAATCGAGAAATCTTTTCCGAGGGACGAGGACTTAACAGGGTAGCGGCTGAAACTAGTAAACCTTGCCCTGTTGCATAGAGACAGGCTGGTGACGATTGTTATCACTATTTCATATAAACGCTAGTACATAATGGCCAGCTGCTGTGGCCGAGCGGTTCTAGGCGCTTCAGTCAGGAACCGCGCGACCGCTACGGTCGCAGATTCGAATCCTGCCTCGGGCATGGTTGGGTGTGATGTCCTTAGGTTAGTTAGGTTTCAGTAGTTCTAAGTCTAGGGGACTGATGACCTCAGATGTTAAGTCCCATAGTGCTCAGAGCCATTTGAACCATTAGTACATAATGTGGATTAGTAACAGCGTACAAAATTTGTCTTTAGTAACAGACGTAATGACAGTGTAGCAGACTCAAATATTACACTTATCGTCTGGACTATCTGGACGGAGGCATCGGCGGGTTCTTTGGTGTAACAATCTTCCAATGACAGTCTGTTCCTCTGACGCTCCACGCATGATATGAGGGCTACAGTTTTACATTTGACACAGTTGGGATAGTGTTTGTGAGAACTTGGAAATTTGTATGCAGTTTAATAGCGCTATTACTAATCTGATTTTTATGATCCTTACTCTCCACAAGAACATTGTAATTTAATATGAAGATCTAGTAAGTGGCTCCGCTTTAAGGCATTATAGACGGGGATGAGGAGATTGTTATAACGTTAATCCCGCAATTCAAGAAGATACGAAGAAAAACGCCAAATTTATAAATATTAATAAAAATGACAGCATTAATCGTGTACCGTACCTATGTGTTGTCACTTTCTCTCTGCAACAACACATCGATTCTGTAAACAACAGGATAAAAACAAGCAGTTCAAACAGTTACACCAGTGTCGAACTTGTGAGGATAAAAACCGACACCAAAGGCAGCGAGAACAATCGTCTAATGCTATGTATTTTTCTTTTCCTGCTCGTCTCGGCCACCAGCATCACGTTGTGGGGCTGTCAAAATGTGTTAACGCAGAGAAACTACAGCGTGGTTACAACAGTAATGATGAAACAAATCATGTAAACGTGCAATCGCATATGTCAACGCCTCAAAACCCAATCTATCTGATACTAAACTTAATGTAATGCACCTCGATGACTTATGTTTAAAGGTTTCATTGTAAACCCCTTTGACGTTTTCTTTAAGATCTTGGCGTGTTACCGCCCATCGGGTGTACTTACTTTGATATTCTCGTTAAATTATTCCTAACAATCCGGAATCCAAGTTACCGCCCCATCTCTGTTGATAGACTGGCCAATGTTTCACAAAACAGCAGGTGAGTACAGTCATATCAGTGAGAGCACAGATATGAATCAGAGCTTCAGTGCTATCTGGTATTACTCCTATCTGATTAAGTATATCCCTATTCCGAGTGAAACAAATGGCCCTCGAGATTGCACATAGCAAGTCATCACTTTTCCTTGTCAAAAATGACACAGCCACTTTCACATCGCATGAATATATATTAGCTTCCGTTTTTGTTCTACATGTATATATCATTGACGCTGTCACCGTCTCTTTTTCAAAATGGCTCTAAGCACTATGGGACTTAACATCTGAGGTCATGAGTCCGCTAGAACTTAGAACTACTTAACCCTAACTAAACTAAGGATATCACACACATCCATGTCCGAGGCAGGATTCGAACCTGCGACCGTAGCAGCAGCGCGGATCCGGCCTGAAGCGCCTAGAACCGCTCGGCCACAGAGGCCGGCGTCTCTTTCTCAACTTTGAAGTGAGACTGCGTCCGTCATTAACGAAACTGGACAAGGAAACTCATACACAGGGTGCCCCTGGAGGAATGGTAAATATTCAGTGATATGACAGGAACGATCATTCGGAATAAACCCTAAATGCATACTTTAAGAGGTATGAGATCTTCTTCCTCCTAGCTAATATGAAACGGATCTCTTCTACTAAACGAGTGGTCATAACTCTTAAGGCAGCATTTTAGAGCCCATGTTTACTAGAAATTTTTTTCCTATTTTTGAGCACTCTACCTCTCCAAAACATGGAACGCAAAGAACTTGCGGTAGAAGATATTTGTTTCACAGTATCTAGGATGAAGAAGTGCTCTTAGCTTTTAAGGTAAGTATTGTAGAGTCCATGTTTTCTAAACTTTTTTGCTTCGAGTGATCGTTCCTGTCGTATACTTGAATACTGACCATTCCTCCTGGAACATCCTGTATAACACATGAGATAAATGCCATGTGTAACGAGCTTGTGTTCATTATCTAATGACCTCGATGTCGACGGGACGTTAAACCCAGTCTTTCTTCCTTCCTTCTTCCATGTGTGAAGCAGCAAGTTGTGTACAAAAAACGGAAATGGAACTCACCTACCTCTACGGGAGTAACAGATATTCGTTACGAGTTGGAAACTGACCTATCAAGAGGTCGCAGGTAGTAAACGAACTATGAAACGTCACATTTTACAGTAGCAGTTACAAAATCCCTACCGGGCCTGAACTAAGTAAAGAATTTAAATTATGGAATAAAACAAATAAGCAGTTCAGTATCTATTGGCCACCTACAAGTGCGATACTAAAAAAAGATAAACTGGCGCGCATTCAATATAAAAAAAAAATTGTTTTAGGGTGCAACACATAAAGGCGAGGTGTCCAGTGATAGGCGGCCATGTGGCGAAGGCTACGTGGCCAATAACCATGCTTCCGAAGTTCTAGTCAGTAACCAACAATATGTAATCTCACAATGTTTCAATCTCATCCTGAACTAATGAGTAATTTTATAACATCTGTAATCCATGCTCTAAAACTTAACCACTGTCGAATAAAGCAACCACGCCAAAATGACGACTGACATTTGTTTTCATTAATAATGAGCACTGCAGTAATGTGACGCAACATTTCGTAGCCCCATGCGCAAATCAAATCAGGGCTGTGTGGGATCATGTGGAAACATGAAGCAGCAACAACAGTGACCAGAACACTGCACTAGTGTAAGTTTATATTTGCAGATGGATTGTGCTAGAAGAGATTCATTGTGATACGTTCCGTGGTTTCAATGACGTCGCTTGAAAGAATCAGAATGAATATATCACTTCGATATCTATATTAGTCAGTAACGATACCGGAGTGACGGCTTGCCTGGTCTGCTGTCAAGCAAAAGGCATAGGAAAAAGTGTTAATATACTGAAAGTATTTGTTCACAACAAATTAAGTTCTGGCGAACAGCGTCTGAGTAATTTTTTAAGTGTAAAATATCGCCATCCTGTTCCTGCTCGTACAGTCTCTTCAATATGGTATGCTAAATGGAACCATACATCGAGGATATCCTTGCGCTGACAATAAACAAATCAACGGAGCGACAGTCAGCTGACCCTCAAACTGAGATTACTGTTGAAGATAAGCGGGCACTTGTTTGTGACACCCCACCCCCCACCCCCCTCCACACACACACACACACACACACACACACACACACACACACATGCATCAGCAAGAAACCAAATTGTTTCCTTTGACACGGTGCAGATATAGGCCAAAGTGTAGCGTGTAATGCGGCAAGAGTGAACCCTCTTCTCACAGGGACAACAAGGTTTGGACATCAAGTGCTGCCCACTGATAATTTGACTACACCAGCAGACAGATGAACCACCGAGACGCACGTCATTCGGCGTTAAGGTGCAAAGATTATCAAGATGAGAGAAACTTCTTTACTTAAGGACTGCATCACAGACCGGTGACTCACGAATGGCAAGCTCCAATCACAGGCCCATAAGACAGCGAGTTCGTGTAGCTACTTCAGGCCAACAGCGGTATCTTGGCAAATGCACACATGGGATGAAATGCGACAACTGGTACGCCTGTCATTGTCACAAATTCAGCAAGACAAGACAATGCACCAACTACTCACTCCCAAACTGTGCCTGAGTGCTCCAATAAACTCCCCGCAGTCATGAGAGCACTTTGATATTTTATGAGGAGGGATGCTTGCTCTTTGACTCTGCTTCGACCCATGTCCGTGCGGTGGGGGTTGGTTGTTGAACCAACATGGATCAATATGGGCTTGCAGTGCTTACTGTTGTCTTTGGAAGCCACAGCCATGGCGTCACCAGGCGAAAGGTGCCGCTACACGCTACCACAGGGAAGTGCTTATTTGAGTTCCAATGTCTGCCTTGGCCGAGGCAGCCACTGTAACAGGTAGTACCTAGTGACCAGATGAGCAACTCACAGGCAGACAATAGGGAGCATAGGGGCGCTGAATCAGGCCGTTATCTGCAAGCAAACAGCTGCAGCCCTTTGTGTCCTTGAGCGCTGGACACCAGATAGCCGGGCTTTGTCCACGGCTCTGCTGACCAGCACGTACCGCTGTTTGTGTTCACTTTTGCCTGGTTCCAGCCCAGCCGTTTCACGTTTCTATTATTGATACTACCAATTTCTTCCTTTTAAGACGTTTAGTTTATTAGTTCCGACTATACGCGAATAAACAGTTGCTTGTTCGCCTCCTCCCCGCCCCCCTTCCGGCACCCCTTTCTTTCATACATTTCAGGTTAATGATCCACCAAGAGCGAGATCACTTTGGATGAAACACTAGTTTGCCTTTCGTAAAGAAAATCGTAGAGGAAATTCCTTTTACTTTTGATGGAACACATGCTACGTTGAGTGCAGAAGTGATAAATTAAGCTTTGTTTGTCGAACTGAAATACCTGCCTTACATAAAAAATGCTCGAATAAAAATTGGCCAGGTGCGAGTAGCACTCAAGCTCTGGGACTTTCGAACAATCTTAATTTTGTATATAGACAGTTCATCCACCCCCGGAATCGAGAAGCCCGGCGTTGATTGCCTGTTATCGACATTGATACTGGCAAGATATCGGTTCAGGGAATTCCAAGACTATGTTTTAAGTTTGAAGTCTGATAACAAATGACAAAAGAAATATTTTTTTCGTGGGATATAATTACAAATTAACACTTGTTAGGTGTTTTTCCTTAACTTGTACTGTTAAACCTTGCTTCTTCACAAATATCTTGACTCTAGGCCAATGGGAAGTGCCCTGTAGGTTTTGACGAGTTAGTTTGCTAGTACCAAAATTGCGACATAAACGGTCGTACCTTTTCATTGCACTCACTTAGTAGCTTGAAATTTTTTCACCGCAAAGGGATCGTATCTTAGCATGTGCCAAATTTGAACTTTATACCTCTATGCGTTCCTGGATTTTAAGAGACCGACTGATATTCAGAACCTTAAAAATGAGTCACTCGAGTATGCATCGTATACCGAATGCCGTCCTACACATAATCAGACAAGATTTTTTGGATACAATGTCTCAAAATCCAGTTTTGACAGATGATTCCAGGTGGTTACAGATGCATATCCGAATAACGAGAACAATTTTTCATATTCAAAAATTATCTTTGGATAGCTTCCGACATGTTGTCATTGGAATTCGGATTCGCCCTGTATATCGGAAGACTATCGAGTGTCGTCTTTTCGTAACCGCCAAGTTTCACGAACCAACCTCAGGGTCAGATTATCATCTCGAACGATGTACTACGTTATGGCATTAAGTGAGACATAGGAAACGTCTGGAGTTCAACTTTCGCCATGTCGTCCAAATTGAGATAATCAATTTTCGGGTACTAGATATCGAACGGTATCTTGGGTGTGGTAGCAATGGCGTCCCGAATGTTGTCCCAGGCAGGTTTTACGTTTCGGGGACGATAGGAAGTTTATAGTGACGGTGGAATTATTGATGAAAGCATTTTTTTTTTTTTATGTGCCGAAACAAAAGCGATTGATAATCGAAGTCACCAAGGCTACTTCAGACCTCTCTGTTGTGACAGCCATGCAACTACATTGTGTAAAAATGGTGTAACTAGTCCGCCAGCTGAGGACAATCGGTAGCACGATGAATAACTTGTGCTGGCACTTTTGATGAGTTTTCCGCGCCTGCAGCTATTTTGCCGCAGCGCTGTTGTGCAAAGAAACAGGCGGCAAGGTCGACCTCGTGGCGAGCCTGTGACTCAGGCGGCTGGGCATTCAGCTGGCAGACAAGGCCTGCTTCCCAGAACAAGAGGCACACCGGAAGAGCAGCCTTCCAATGACCGCTGTCCTCCGCCGTCGCCTTCTCGTCTGGCGGTGCGCTGCTGGTTACACGCGCAGCTCGCTGTAACGGCTGGTACGCACTAAGGGTTCATTCTTGGACAGTGAACGTGACCTGCCACAAGAGGTTGCTGGCAGTGTGTTCATTCACTGAGAAAGCGAGAGTATCATAATTATGAGCACAATCTCTTTCTCCTTTCAACAGATCAATCTAATTCAGAGTAACAAATACCACTGCGGCCTTGTTCAACAACCGCTGAGTACCTAGAAACATGTAAAAATATTTTGGTCATATGTAAAATCAGTGAATAGGGCCAAGTAAAATGGCCAATGTTGTACTTTGATCCTTTGAGTACAAGTGCGGAAGTAACGAAAAAGACAGAAATTAAGTTCACTGGACAAAATGTTAGTCCCACTTGTCGCTTTGAAGCGCTGTAGGTGGCGTAGTAGTACTACCAGCTGGCCATGTGGACTATGTCACGGCACTGAAGTGGTGGGTATCTTCCATTCGGTTGCACGGAGTCGGTGAAGTAAGATGCGTCGATATGGAGACGTGACAGGACGGGAGAAATGAGGTGTTGTGTTTGGAAGTGTCAATGACCATATGGTTAATGGCGTATCCCGATTTGTTGGTTTATCAACGCAGACTGATCGAATTGTCTACAAGCAATGTAAAACACGACGAACAGTGGTCGTAAAACAACTGACAGCGGCCGGAGACGACTCTCGCGCCTTGCCAATGATAAAAATAAAACCCGGAAAGGACTGTTGCAGTCAGCGAGTCCAGACCCACCGTAATCAGTTTACGAGGAAACAATGCGAAGGGGACTGCATGTAACGAACATTCGGACTCGGGTACTTCGCAAGTTCCCATTGCTTAAAGCTACACTCAAAGCTTACAAGTCTTGGTTTTTTCCTTAAATTTATTGGCATTCGGTTCGTGTCCATTCAGTGATCTCTACAGAGGAATGTATGGCGATGTGAACGAACGGCCAACAAAACACTCAGTCCCCGAGTGGAGAAAATCTCCAACTCGGCCGGGAATCGAACTCGGGCTCCTTCGCTTAGCAATCCGCCACGCTTATCCCGCAGCTACCGAGGTGGACAAGCTGCAAGTCTTCTATGGGTTAGCTAACACAAACTGGATACCGTAAGTAGCTAACTAGAGAAGTGCAATACGGTGCGACAATTGGCGGTTTTGCCACTTTTCATATAAAGCAAGGCGTCGAGTGCAACAGCGGCCCCATGTGGTTTTCATCGTACAATGTGTGGAGAGTGTAGATCAGACCAAGGGTGATTCTGTGACATTTTTAAGGCGTTTTTCGTCCCATGACTCATCAGGTTCCCATGAATAAGTGGCAGCACGTTTATTTCAATACTGTCAGAGATCAAATGTTGCCCTTTCCTTCGCATTTTCGTGAGTGCGCTGTGGACACTCCTGTTTTCCAAGGTGACAACACCCGTGGTGTTGACAGGGCTGCACGTACACGTTCCTAATCTTACGAATATTCAAGCAACCAGAGCAGATGAAACGTACCAGTCAACAGCCCTGCAATTCTGTAGATCCAAGGGATCCAATAATTAGCGAGTGGCTGCGGCTGGACATTGCATAACTGAACAAACTAGCGGACTCTCTCACCAAATTGAGCCAATTATCAAGGCTGTAGGTGGCTCTGAGTACTATGGGACTCAACTGCTGAGGTCATTAGTCCCCTAGAACTTAGAACTAGTTAAACCTAACTAACCTAAGGACATCACAAACATCCATGCCCGAGGCAGGATTCGAACCTGCGACCGTAGCGGTCTTGCGGTTCCAGACTGCAGCGCCTTTAACCGCACGGCCACTTCGGCCGGCCAAGGCTGTAGGTGGTATTACGCAGCGTACGCATATCACCTGCGGGTGACTTGTTTTTACCAGTACTTAAATATTCAATAGGAGCTACCAGTTTAACGTGGAGGCAGTGCTCGTAACTCCGTCAAACTATCCATACTTACGTTTGCCTAAATCACTCTAGGCCAATGACTCCCGAGTCCGCTGCGATAGCTGTGTGGTCAGTGCAACGGACTGTCATGCCATGGGGTCCAGGCACTGGATGTTGTTTTGTCTCAATCATCATCATCTCATCCCCAGCGACTCGCAAGTCGCCGAAGTGGCGTCAACTCAAAAGACTTGCATCAGGCGACCGGTCCACCCGACGGGCGGCCCTTGCCACACGACATTTAATTTCATTTCAGTGGTTCCCGAGGGGTGAAATGTAATTTTCTGAGGGGTAAAAACAAATGGGTTCGATTGTGTTTCGGTCAAGAATCTCAGTTGTTATTATTATTACCTGTATTTCACACGACTATAATACTGATTATGTAAGTTATTGGTAATTACATCTATTTTCAATACTAGCATTAACATGTGACACAATATGGTGGAGGTTACAGCTTGAAAAACGAATGTATCAAGAACATCTTCCTCACATAGTCCAACCTCTTCTACTTTTGTGCCATGCATTAAGAGAGTTACACTGAGACATAAATGTCACATATGCTTACGTATCCCATGAAAATGCATTCTCCGAATTGTAGGTAGTTCCGCCAATAGGCCAGAAACTGCTTCATTATCCACTTTGCAACAGCTAAATAAACTAATTGACAGCACAACACAGCGGCTACTACGCTGTGTAGTGCTTGCGCAATATTATTATTATTTCTTTCCTTTCTCAGACGTTATGTCTGGTTAAAAATGGAAAGTGACGCGGACCTTGATCAAGCGTGACTTCCTTTTAACTGTGCGGTATATGTTACATTGCATTTAGAAACTTTCGGGTAATTGAACATGTATCAATAATTACAGATTTCTGTAGTTGTATATATAATTTTGGATGTAGCTGCATTGCGTTGATGTACTGGTGGATATTGTGTGGCATGACTCCTGTAGTTTATAGGATAATTGGTATAATGTCAACTTTATCTTGATGCCACATGACCTTGACTTCCTCAGCCAGTTGGATGTATTTTTCAATTTTTTCTCTTGTTATCTTCTGTATATTTGTTGTATTGGGTTTGGATATTTCGATTAGTTGTGTTAATTTCTTCTTTTTATTGGTGAGTAAGATGTCAGGTTTGTTATGTGGTGGTGTTTTATGTGTTATAATGGTTCTGTTCCAGTATAATTTGTATTCATCATTCTCCAGTACATTTTGTGGTGCATACTTGTATGTGGGAACGTGTTGTTTTATTAGTTTATGTTGCATGGCAAGTTGTTGATGTATTATTTTTGCTACATTGTCATGTCTTCTGGTGTATTCTGTATTTGCTAGTATTGTACATCCGCTTGTGGTGTGATCTACTGTTTCTATTTGTTGTTTGCGAAGTCTGCATTTATCTATTGTGGTATTGGGATCTTTAATAATATTCTTGCTTTAATATCTCGTGTTTATAGTTTGATTCTGTATTGCAATCATGAATCCTTCCGTCTCTCTGTATATATTGCCTTTTCTTAGCCATGTGTTGGATGCGTCTTAATCGATGTGTGGCTGTGTTAGATGATACGGGTGCTTGCCATGTAGTGTTTTCTTTTTCAATTTACTTTCTTTGTTTCTGTTGATGTTATGTGATCTAAAGAGTTGTAGAAGTGGTTATGAAATTGCAATGGTGTAGCCGATGTATTTATATGAGTGATTGCTTTGTGTATTTTGCTAGTTTCTGCTCGTTCTATAAAGAATTTTCTTGAATTGTCTACCTGTCCATAATGAAGGTTTTTTATGTCGATAAATCCCCTTCCTCCTTCCTTTCTGCTTAATGTGAATCTTTCTGTTGCTGAATGTATGTGATGTATTCTGTATTTGTTGCATTGCCATCGTATAAGAGTATTGAGTGCTTCTAGGTCTGTGTTACTCCATTTCACTACTCCAAATGAGTACGTCAACATTGGTATAACATAAGTATTTATAGCTTTTGTCTTGTTTCTTGCTGTCAATTCTGTTTTCAGTATTTTTGTTAGTCTTTGTCTATATTTTTCTTTTAGTTCTTCTTTAACATTTGTATTATCTATTCCTATTTTTTGTCTGTATCCTAGATATTTATAGGCTTCCGTTTTTTCCATCGCTTCTATGCATTCGCTGTGGTTATCCAATATGTAATCTTCTTGTTTAGTGTGTTTTCCCTCGACTATGCTACTTTTCTTGCATTTGGCTGTTCCAAAAGCCATATTTATATCATTGCTGAATACTTCTGTTATCTTTAGTAATTGGTTGAGTTGTTGATTTGTTGCTGCCAGTAGTTTTAGATCATCCATGTATAGCAAATGTGTGATTTTGTGTTGGTATGTTCCAGTAATATTGTATCCATAATTTGTATTATTTATCATGCTGTATAGTGGGTTCAGAGCAAGGCAGAACCAGAAAGGACTTAATGAGTTTCCTTGGTATATTCCACGCTTAATCTGTATTGGCTGCGATGTGATATTATTTGAATTTGTTTGGATATTAAGTGTGGTTTTCCAATTTTTCATTACTATGTTTAGGAACTGTATCAATTTAGGATCTACTTTGTATATTTCCAATATTTGTAGTAACCATGAGTGGGGTACACTATCAAAAGCTTTTTGGTAATCAATGTATGCGTAGTGTAGCGACCTTTGTTTAGTTTTAGCTTGATATGTCACCTCTGCATCTATTATCAGTTGCTCTTTACATCCTCGTGCTCCTTTGCAACAGGCTTTTTGTTCTTAATTTATAATTTTGTTCTGTGTTGTATGTGTCATTAATTACTGTGTAATGACTGAAGTTAATATTTTGCTGGGTTTGCTGTGTCTGCTTGATCTTTAGGTTTCAGATAAGTTATTCTCTGTGTAAGTGTATCAGGGATGTGTATGGGTCTGCAATGTAACTGTTAAATAATTTAGTTAGATGTGAATGTGTTGAGGTGAACTTCTTTAGCCAGAAATTTGCTATTTTATCTTTTCCAGGGGCTTTCCAATTGTGCATAGAATTAATTGTTCGGGTGACTTCATGTTGCAAAATTATCACTTCAGGCATTTGTGGTATCATCTTGTATGTGTCTGTTTCTGCTTGTATCCACCGTGCATGTCTGTTATGTTATACCGGGTTTGATCATATGTTGCTCCAGAAGTGTTCCATGTCTGTTATGTTTGGTGGATTGTCTATATTAATGTGTGTGTTATCTATTGTCTGGTAAAATTTCTTTTGGTTTGTGTTGAATGTTTGGTTTTGTTTCCTTCTATTTTCACTTTTTTTGTATCTTCTAAGTCGTTTGGCCAATGCTTGTAATTTCTGCTTCTTTTCATCTAATTGCTCTATCGCTTCTTGTTGTGAGATTTTACCTAACCTTTTTCGTTTTTTGTCTGATATTTCATTTCTTATAAATTGTGTTAGCTGTCCGATGTCTCTTCTCAGTTTTTCTATTCTGATCTGTAGCCTGTGTTGCCATGCTGGTTTTATGGGTTTCTTCTGTGTGTTGGTTGGTTCTGATCTCTGCCTAGTGTGTATATTTAGTGTAGTGAGTGCTCCTATATAAACCAGTAGTTGTAACTCTTCCATAGTTGTATTTTCATTCATTTTGTTGTGTATGATTGTGTTGATAGCTGTTATTGTTATTTCGACTTGTGGGTTATTTGGGGGTCTATGCAAGAATGGTCTAATGTCTGTATTTGTGTCTTTGTATTCTATATACGTCAGCTGAAATTTTTCTTCTATATCTAACACGTGTGTCACTTCGTGTTCTATTTGTGCTTGCTCTGGTGGCTATCTTAAGATTTAGTTTTCCTCTGATTGTTTAATTGATGCGTGTTGTTCTTTGTTTGTTTGCTCTGGGATGTTTGAGTCTTTTACTGTATTTTCTTCTTCTGATTGCACATTATTTTGTCCAGTATTTGTTGTACTTGTTGTTTGATGTTTTCTAATTCTGACTGGGGTATCCTGTTATTTTTGATTATTACACGAATCTGATCAGCTAGACGTTGTTCTGTTAAAAATTTTAATTCTGGGTATCTGGTAATAAATGTTGTGTATACTTGTGATCTGTATCCAGTTGTGTTGGTTCCTAAGTTTGTTGCTTGGTAATAACAGAACATGAGGTGTCGGTTAACTTCATCTGACCATCTCATCCTCTGTCTTTGTTTTCCTTCTAGAGTGGTTGCGGGAAGCATTTCCTGCAAAACACCTCTATTTGGATTTAAATCATTTTCCGTGTGCCTAGCAGTGTCGTTACCATTGTGGACGGGTAAAGGGTTCAAGCGTCGTCCCCGACCATGACAGCGCTTGTCCGAGGCTTCATTAGTTCTGTCCTGAACCAACTAATCACACTAAAAGGGGGGTTAGCCCTATTAGTGGTTTGTTCTTTTCGTCGCCTTTTGCGATTGGCAGAACGTACAGTCGCAGAACGAACCGGAGGCCTATTCTTTTTCCGGGCCTCCAGGCGGTTCATTATTATTATTATTATTATTATTATTATTATTATTAGTAGTAGTAGTAGTAGTAGTGGTAGTAGTAGTAGTATTATTAGTGGCAGTTGTCAGACACAGACCTTTGGCAGCCTGAAGCCTTCCAGTTTCTGTCATTTCCGGCATAAGGAATCCAGTAGTCAAGTGATTTACAATAGTATGTATGGAGCACAAATTTTAATTTGGTTGATTTTAAATTGGGGGAGGGACTGAGAGTAAAGCAAGTGTCACAAGTGAGTGGAATGCTGCAGACAAAGATTGTTTTGTAACGATTTTCAATCTTCCTGGTTGCAGTCAGGGGTAAGAGTTTCAGAAGGGTTGCGAAACAATGCATTAGGTGAATGCCGATAACTTATCATCCAAAAGCCAGGGAACTTTCCCGTCCACGTCTTTTTTTCAACGGAGCTGGTGTTCCTTATCTACCTCAACGTTGACGTGGTATCAACAAAGTTCATTTTTTGTCTTTCCTAGGCGCTAGTGCCTTACATATGAGACACGATTCTACAAACGTTTACAGCTAAATTTTGTAATTGAAGCCTGACACAGAGGACTGCGGAAAAATAAAGTAAAACAAGTATGTAGCACGAAAAAGGGAAAGTATGGAGATAACAACGACAGAAACGCTTCAGATCAACGTGCATACAGGAACAGCTATTGGATCAAACACATCTCACATTCAGAATAGCTGAGTATATTGTCTCCAGTTATGGTGGCAGCACATACCTGGCTTTAAACCAGTTTGACTATTGTTCTCCCAACGGCGCGTCATATACATGCAGAGCGAGGAGAAAAAAGAATCGTTGCAATAATTTGTGTGCAATATGAATGAAAGGCACAAGAATGCTTGCAATAAAAGACAAATTAAAAAAAAATTATCTGTGTCACTGACTTTTCTATTTACTCCCACAAATAAATAAAAAGTGACTAACACGGGGAATTGTTTTATCTTTCATTGTAACAGATAGTCGCAGATTTGTAACCACAGTCGAACATGGACGACGTAAGGTTAAAAGAGAACGTTCCTAAATACATTTCTGCTGCTACACTTGGAAACAAGAGTTTTGAACTGAGAAATAGTAGACCGATGTTTCTAGGCTCAGCACGCTGGCGGATGACATTCATTGCGAGTCTTAATGTGAGATACAGGCAGCATTGTTCACTTGTGTTTTTAATTTTTCCTCTGTAGAGTGTAATTCAGTGACGCATTGCAGGTGGTTGGTGGTGTCAAATGAGGTGCCACAAAATTTCCAGCTGTGCGTAAACGTGACGCAACTCTGATGCCTTGCGGTCAGCCGGCAGTCAATAGTGTATGACTATGGGTGGGGGATCCCCTCCACCTGACAGGCAAGGTCGATAATGCAGCCAGCCAAGCGGCCAGCGGGGACGCACGGGCTACAGTATGACTCACACATTACTGTGGGCAGCCGTGGGGCTGACCTACCCCATCGCGCACCCTCTTTACCACCACAGCACAGCACATTTCACTGTCAACACGGAGGGCAAACATTAGCCCTGCGGAATTCTACACGTACGTCCCTTATAATACGTGCAAAAGCAATAACCCCTTTAACCTGGGCCGGCACACATTTTCAGTCTGCCAGAGTGTTTCCCCTGTTACTGTCTACACACTCGATGAATTTGGAGAATATATCTTTCAGTCTGCAGTGCAATGTGAGCTATAATGAAACTTGTTGAAAGACTGAAACAGTTGGAGTAGGATTCGAGCACCGGATCTTACTAAGTCTGTAAGACCACTGCCTGCCAAAGCCAAGAATCCAGGTTCGAGTCTCGGACCGGCACACAGTTTAATCTGCCAGGAAGTTTCACACTAACGATTAATTATATTACTTAGCATCGCCTTTCCCACTGACGCCTGCTGTTACTTATGACAAAAAAAAAAAAAAAAAAAAAAAAAAAAAAAAAAAAAAAAAAAAGTGGCCGGCCGCGGTGGTCTCGCGGTTCTAGGCGCGCAGTCCGGAACCGTGGGACTGCTACGGTCGCAGGTTCGAATCCTGCCTCGGGCATGGATGTGTGTGATGTCCTTAGGTTAGTTAGGTTTAAGTAGTTCTAAGTTCTAGGGGACTGATAACCACAGCAGTTGAGTCCCATAGTGCTCAGAGCCATTTTTTGAACAAAAAAATGTCTCTGAGCACTATGGGACTCAACTGCTGTGGTCAGAAGTCCCCTAGAACTTAGAACTACTTAAACCTAACTAACCTAAGGACAGCACACAACACCCAGCCATCACGAGGCAGAGAAAATCCCTGATCCCGCCGGGAATCGAACCCGGGAACCCGGGCGTGGGAAGCGAGAACGCTACCCCACGACCACGAGATGCGGGCTACTTATGACACTGATACAACAACTCACCTGACTCAACATCTGCTAAGCAGCTAGCATGTGGAATCTACTGGCTTCTGCGTTTCCTCACTGCTCCTCATGAGAGTAGACACGTAATGTCGATCACCAGTACAGGCGATACTTCGCCATGCTTCGATCACATACTAGTGAAGTTCCTGTGTCCATTTTTCGTACGTAGTGGGATGGTAGGTGTAATAACTATTGTAGTAAGGTGACTGAGTCCAAATTTTTTCAGGTGCGTACACTAACGTTCAGCTCCGACAATAGTTGGTAAAAAAAGGTAAAGTCTGTGACCTGCAGCCCGCGGCCGGACTATTGGCCTGACAAGCAGGTGAAAGTGCAGCAGTTCTCAGCTGCGGCTTTTTAGAAGTGGGCGAGTGTTCCCCCTCCATTCCCATCCTACCTGTGAAATCTCTCCGGTGCTTGTTTGATAGCATGCTGAATGGACCTGGGGCCGGCGTGGAAGAACTCGAATAAGGAAAAATCGTCGTCCCTATGCGGCCTTGAGCCCGGGACTTCCAGGGCCGGAGTGTAGTGTTCTACCCCGCTAGACCAGCTTTTCTGACCTTGCAGTATGCGCGACCCGATTTTCAATCGTAATTTTTACCGTTCGCCCCCCCCCCCCTATTTAGCCGATACAGATAAGAAGTTATAAAACCTTACAAATCACTAACAGTAATTAAATTTACTGCTACTTCGCAACACCGATCCGCTACATTAACAAAAACAGAATCGATGGCCCTCTATTGCTCTCTGTACTACACATAGCTCGCGAATAGTTAATGGCTTACCTCTTTTGAAAATGCTTTGTAACCCAGGCGCGCCGGCTAGTATGACCGAGCGGTTCTAGGCGCTTCAGTCTGGAACCGCGCGACCGGTACGGTCGCAGGTTCGAATCCTGCCTCGGGCATGGATGTGTGTGATGTCCTTAGGTTAGTTAGGTTTAAGTAGTTCTAAGTTCTAGGGGACTGATGACCTCAGATGTTAAGTCCCATAGTGCTCAGAGCCATTTTTGAACCCAGGCGCAAGGGAGTCACTACTAATAATTACTAAACTTTATTTTTAATTTAGTACTGAAAAGTTTATTATTAAATCCATTGTGCAGCACTAATACAGTACTCTCTAAGTGCATTACATCAGTGTAAATGTGAATTCCAATTTTTTATTACATCAGAATATATTTTGCTTTGCTTTTTTTCAGTAAATTAATCAGTCTTTGAATTCATGTTTTTTTCTTTTGAATTAACTCGCGCCCCTATTTTGTGTTACCACACAGGCCTACGTCGACCTTACTGTACGTCACTTTGCTGCCTGGTGTCCTAGCGATGCAAGACAAAAATGATATCGTTTCTTGCACACTACTCAAGCTAAAGTTGCGTGGTGCGGAACTAGGCAATAATCTGCTGGTTTCTTCACTGTATTTGACTTCGCCTGAGGCCATACACTGATACATGTGTCAAGCTATATCGAAGTTGATGCTGTTTATTCTCTTCTCAGAAATGCTTCAGACCTACATTCCTTCTCGAAAAATAAATTCTTGAATGGATAATGACGTGAGGAGACAGAAGAAGACCCGAAAGGAGTTTTTAGGTCTGGGCATCTTAGGGTATGCAAGAGGTTGATTGTAACTAACTGCACTCGTAATCACGACACGGCCCCCGATGTCCAGTGGAGGTTGCAGATGAAGAGATGGTCGACATTGTCAACGATGTTGTATTAGACGACTGCCGAGAGAAGGCCGACGAGACAGCAAAAAGCCGGTAAACACATCACTTAGGAGCGCGAACATTCGCGCAGAGGCAGAACGTCGCTTCCCCTATGCTTACGTGCCTCCTAGTGGACGCCCCCGCGGACCCGCTGTTTACTGGCGGCCGCCGTCTACGACCTTGTCCACGATATCGCTGCCAGAGGCGCTGCAGTGCATTGCGGCGCATGAGTGACGTCGTCCTGACCCCTAGCTTCCTCCTGGCTGGCATCGCAGGAAGACGATCACTTCCGGAGAGCAGCAAAATCCATATAAAAGGTGACACTGCTCAACGGAAAGCGAACGCAAGCGAACATCATTATATTCGTTATCCGTCTGTTTTGAAGTAATAAACAGCTTATGATGCATGGGTAAAATTCCAACGTCCCACAGACGTCCAAATCGTACAAACATGATACTTTAGACGCGGTTTATCCATACAGCTCACGCAATATACGCCATTAACCAACTTCCTCTGTATTTCAATAAAATGTTACTGAATCTGTCGTGAAGAGTTTCATTCGCTACATCAGCGGCCAGCGTGTCCGAAAAGTCTTTCCCTGGTTACATAAATTGATAACTCAGACAAGAAGTAAGATACAAATATGAAACTGGTGTCTAATTGTTTACAAACTATCAAAGTTTTTTCACGCGTCAGTAAACTTCCACATGAGCACCCTTGGTAGCATGTAGCACATCTAGGCGATATTCAATTTCCGTCCACACATTAGCCAACATCACTGGAGGGATCGATTCAACGACTGTGGTTATCCGTTGCCGCAGGGTTTCAAGATCTGGTACATGTGTTCCGTAGACCTCGTCCGTGACATAACCTCATAAAAAGAAGACTAATGGCGTTATGTCAGGAGAGTGTGGAGGCCAAACCGTTGGCCCATCACGACCAATCCATCACCCAGGAAAGGTCATATCGAGATAGGCACGGACGTCCAAACCCCAATGAGTCGGTGCACCGTCTTGCTGAAACAAGACATGGGGATGATACTGAAGCAGCCGAGGAACAGTATACAGTTGCAACATGTCCAGATACACTGCAGATGTGATGGTAGCCTCAGCGTAGAAGAATGGCTCGATAATTCGATCGTGCAATAGCGCGCACCAAACATTTAACAGTGCTACGTGCTACCAAGGGTGCTCATGTGGAAGTTTACTGATGTGTGAAAAAAACTTTGATAGTTTGTATACAATTAGACACCAATTTCATATTTGTACCTTACTTCTAGCCTGAGTTATCAATTTATGTAATCAGGGAAAGACTTTTCGGACACCCTGTATTACGGACGCTGTAATTTTTTCGGACGGCCATAGACAGAAGGCCAACACGACAGTACTTTCGAACGTCTGACGTACGCACTGATCGTAATTTTACTTTATTAAAGCACATTTTTATGTATCACGAATTGGCACGATAGTTTCACATACTACTAACTTGCACCACAATTTTGTCGACGAAGATTGCTTGCATTAAAATGTTACTAAACTTTCCCAAAGAAATGATTTGTGCGGCCATGCACCAAACGACATAGATTGCTAATCAAAACTGCCCGATGATCCGAATTTTTTAGTGTCAATTTAACTCATTTTTTGCTGTTTTTGCGATTGTACTTTATATTCCTTTCACAAATTTCATTTTAGCCTGTGAGACTTTACAGTGGGTTTGTCTATAAAGTGTTTAAAAATAACGTTTGCATTTGCTCTTTAATGTTTAACTCATTCCGATACGACAGTGAGTCCATCTACTCCCAGAGAACGTCGCAATGATACGTTTATAAATTACACCGCTAAGGAAAACATGGATCAGGTTATCCCACTCTATAATTTCCAACGCAATACTCTCTAGCACTGGTGTATAAATTGTTGAGGCGAAATTTTTTTCCACACAGAAACTTGTACATTCTAAGTTTATAATGTGGCGCATCCAACTTCTCAACATGAGCTACAATCAATTTTGAGACAGTCTCTACAAGTCAGCGCCTAAAATGGTATGCAACTGTCAGATCTGCTGGCTGAGTGGTAATTCGATCGATAGCATAAAAAAATTAAAAAGTAGACCCGTGGTTACCCTACACGTCCCATTTAGTGAACACATGGTTAAGAATACATTTGCAACACTGTCAGTTTCACTGTATCCACGACCTCAATAGGAAGTGGTCTAAAAGTTGTATTTTGTAATACACAAGCTAGTGCTTACATCAGTGAAATAAAATGTTACTGTGACCTTACCCACATATTTTAAAAGTTATAAAGTAACAGATGAGTACATATGGCTGAATAGCTGCGGGAACTGCGCGACATCAAACCGGCAGTGGCCATTCCGGCATTCACCTTGACTGATTTTGGGTAAATCAGCGAAACTCTTCATCTAGATGACCCACAGAGATCCAAAACATCTCCTCGCTAACGCAGGTTCTATTTTTTAGCCAGACCACCATCTCGTTAGGTGCGAAGTTTACAACGCATTGTCCCCCACTAATGTGAACACCTCCGATGTTTCACGAACGACCGAAGTATTAAATGTCGCCTTAAAGTGATACTGATTACAGGAACTACCACAAACGACTAATCGTTTGGCTCCCACAAGAGACGAACCGCTAAATCGTGTAACACAGCCTCTAGCCTAGAGAATAGCATAGGTTTAGTCAAGCATTTCATGTTCAGTTGAAAACACTCATTGATGATTCGACCCTATAGCGCTACCAAAAAGCGTGTACGTTGATGGTTACGTTTCACCTACTGTTTTAAACAGTCCCACACACTGAAACCTCCTGACAGATTAAAACTGTGTGCCAGACCGAGACTCGAACACGGGACCTTCGCCTTTCGCGAGCAAGTGCTCTACCAACCGAGCTACCCAAGCACGACTCACGACCAGTTTTCACAGCCTTACTTCCGCCAATACCTCGTTTCCTACCTTCCACACTTCTCAGGACGGGTCGTGAGTCTTGCTTGGGTGGCTCAGCACGTAGAGTACTTGTCCGCGAAAGGTAAAAGTTCCGAGTTCGAGTCTTGGTTCAGCACACACTTTTATTCAGCCAGGAAGTTTCACATTAACGCACACCCGCTGCAGAGCAAAAATTTCATTCTAATCCCAGACATATCCTAAGGCATTAAGATCGGGTGATTTAGCGGGGTACGATGGTATGCCCGAGTGTTCGTCAAACCAGGAACGTATGAATGAAGCCCGGTCAACAGGATTTCAGAAACGTATGAGTGCAGCTCGGACAACATAGTTATCATCATCTGGAAGACATACAGTATACTCATCACGAAATTTAGAAGGAAAGACAACACTTGCACACCAAGAATTTTGGTATAAATGTCCTGGTTCATGTTCACGTTGACGATAACGAGTGGACCCAAGATTATTCAATGAGTGATTTCAGGATGGTTACTTTTATATTTCCTGAGAAAAGGTGCATAACAAAAAAATTCTCGACGGCAAATTTCATTTAAAGTTTTTATTTCAATTTTTAACAATATTGCCGTACCTCTAGTCACTAACGCTGTCCTTTTCAATAACCTTCATTCTTTTCCTTGTTTTCCTGAAGTATTTTCTTCCCCTGCCTCCTTTACCTAGGCAACATTTGCATACTAACTTTTGCTGCCTGGACTCTGTCGCGATTGCTTCTTCTGAGTTCGATCAGTGAGAATGCACCTGGATAGCACCATAATTCTGCGAGCACTTAATCCTACTTACATTCCCGCTGTTAAACACCAGGCAAGCATCACATGCATCTTCATAAGATTTGAGCATAAAAATACTGTTTTTTGTACAATGTGTCCATATAAGGAGGTTACATATCTCATTCGTATGTCGCGTTTTCGCACGTACTCATTTTTTCAGCAGTTACGGATTGGCTAAATATTTGAAAGTTGCCTTTTAACATTTTAAACAGCTTATGGGAGTATGGCTTTCCACTGGCTTTTGCCTGAAGATACTTGTACCACGACATGTCATAGAAGAAGTGCTGAGGATTTTCATCCATGGATAGTTTGTGGAAGGATACTGCCCACATGAAATTCTTGTCACAGTAGGCACACTGTCCCTGATGGCTTTTCCAAAATCTATTTGTAATTTGGATTTCCTTCCCTGTCAATCTGTTAGCGCTTCCCATTTCCTAATTTCTTGGCCTTCATTCCTTACACAGTATTCTAGATATATCTGCAGGTTGTTTCGATTGTATAACCAACGATTAACAAAAAGAAATTTCTAGCGCAGAGAAGGTGTGGATCACAGCGTGGAAAACATGTTCCTTGGCAGATTTCGATTGTGAAACTTTTCAGATGTTATTAATTTAGGACCAATCTAACAAATTAAGCAATAAAAAACCACGATTTTTTTCGCTATATTGCGCTACATCTCTCCTTAAACCTGATCTAGTGTTGTGATTGTAATTGTAATCCTGTTCAGTGTATTAAATATCAATAAAAAACAAAAAAGAAGAAGAGGCGTGTGAAGGTTTTTACGAGTGCAAGAGAGGTGTCGTGTGTCTCCAAGGTCAGCGGTGAGCGCAGAGAACGCAGCAAACAAACAAGCGGGTGCCACGCTTTATCAGAGGGCCGGAGGCCGTTACGTAACCTTGCATGACTGCCACTAATGCCGTCTACTTAGACAGCACTGGGTTCACAGTGACAACACGAAGGCAGGGTCTGTTTACGGAAGATTCTTGCCGGCCTTGATCGAACTGACGACGGCGCGAGCACTTTGGAACCGCTGCACTGAGCGCCCACTGAATTACGACCACCTCTCCAACGAATAAACTGGGCGGTATGGCTTCGTGATCGTTTTGACAAAACACCCAAAACTGTGGGACTAGAAGCGTACGCAAGGAAGAAAGGGAAGAGTCGAGTTTAAAGCCCTGTCGTCGAAAAGGTCATTAGAGGCGAATCACAAGCGCAAATTAAGGAAGAATGGGAAGGAAATACACCGAGTCCTTTCAAAGGAAGCAAAAAGCATTTGCTTGGAGCGAGTTAAGGAAATCACGAAAAGTCAAACCTGGATAGCGGGATGGGGACTTAAATCGTCGTCCTCCCGCACGTAAGTCCAGTGTGGTCACTACTGCGCCGCCTCGCTCGGTACGAGCGTATGAGAAGGCACGGATTCAGGACAGGGGGAGGGTGCATGTGTCAGAGGGGTAATTACTTATATATACACTGCCGGAAAACCTGCAACACCCTCTAGGGCAAGGTCATTTTACTGACAAGTGAGGTGAGAATTAGTTCTTCATTGTAGGAGTATATGATAAAAACTTCAGACCAAATTAAACGAACACATCAAAGTAAATGGCCTCCAGTCACTTCAGTACATTGAGTACCCCCTCTAACGGCAAAGCACGCGTGTAACCTCGTATGTAAACTATTACAAAGATGCCAAACGGCATTCTGCAATAGACTGTCCCAAGCTTCTTACGTCTTTTGTTGCAATTCGGCAATGATGCTTGCAAGCCATTCGTCTGTATGTCCCATACGTTTTCAATTGGCGAGAGAGCTGGCGATGTTGTTGTCAGGTCAGTTATGGTACACCACGTGGAGCACGCTGCGTTGTAGCAGCCGTATGTGTACATGCATTGTCCACCTGAAAAAGCGCCCCACCTTCCTGTCGAAGAAATAGCAGTAGCACGGGGATAATACCTGTCCAATATAGCGGATACTGCCTCCCCCCCCCCCCCCCACACACAGACACATTATAAAGCCTGGGGAATGCACTCTGGACCAGGTCTACGCCGTACACGTGTACGTCCATCATTCGCATACAGACAGAACCCACTCTCGTCACTGAAGAAGCAGAGCGCCGTTTCACTAGCCGGCCGCTGTGACCGAGCGGTTCTAGGCGCTTCAGTCTGGTACCGCGCGACCACTACAGTCGCAGGTTCGAATCCTGCCTCGGGTGTGGATGTGTGTGATGTCCTTAGGTTAGTTAGGTTTAAGTAGTTCTAAGTTCTAGGGGGCTGATAACCTCAGATGTTAAGGCCCATAGTGCTCAGACCATTCACTCTCAGGTCAACTCCCTCACAACAGAGTAGCCATGCCTGGCGGTGTCGTCGTGTCAGTGGTACCCTGGCCGGAGACACACGTTATGTAAATCCTGATGATCCAACAGGTGCAACATGTGCCCGGATTTCGACCTAGAATCATGATCGGTCGGCAACACCTGCTCGCACAATGCGTCGACACTGGGTGCGTATGTACTGCGCGGACGCCCGTAACCTGGTCTAGAGGTACGGGAGTGTTCCTCAGACCACCCCTGAAGGCAGTGACATACTACCGGTACACTGTCGCCAGCTTGTGCAGCAAACGTAGTCGTCAGTGTGGTACGGCTGTACTCTAGAATGAAAGTGACAGCCTTTACACTCAGTGGGGACCTCTCAACTTAGCACCGTTACTGCCTGCAGATTGAAACCAATGGGTGCACAGAGAAGTCTCCTGAGCACCGTCCGATCGCCAATGAGGGTGACAAATGCACCACTTACACTAAACTCGCTCAGTATGCACATCTTTTACCCTGATACTACTGAACACATTCCTGCTGGGTACTGCATTTTTTTTTTAAATTTCCGGCAGTGTACATACCGGGTGTCCCCACGTAAGAGTCATTAGGCATATTTTCTCTGGTTCAAAATGGTTCAAATGGCTCTGAGCACTATGGGACTTAACTTCTGAGGTCATCAGTCCCCTAGAACTTAGAGCTACTTGAACCTAAGTAACCTACGGACATCACCCCCATCCATGCCCCAGGCAGGATTCGAACCTGCGACCGTATCGGTCGCGCAGTTCCAAACTGTAGCGCCTAGAACCACTTGGCGCCGGTTTGCTTCCTGTCAGAAACTAAATAATTTTTAAAGTGGAATTTCACGTATCCATTCGATAGAGCGATTCCAGATTAGTCTAACTTGATATTCATTTTATCGATATGCATTAACAGGAAATGAACATTACGAAGAATAGCCAGTCTCCAGCTACGCTGCTGCATGGCGGTAGCAGTCACCGCGGGACCCGGCGGTGCTGCCGTTATTCTTCGTATTTTACTGTCACTGTTAATACACGAGGATCAAACGAATAAAGCACTAAACTAATTTGGAACCGCTCTATCGAATGGGCACCCCACGACGCTCGCATTACCGTCCTGTACTCTTTCCGCTGCTCCAACCGCTGCCTGGGAAGAAGGCTAACGTACACTGTGCGATCAAAAGTATCCGGACACCGTCAAAAACATACGTTTTCCATATTAGGTGCATTGTGCTTCCACCTAGTGCCAGGTACTCCATATCAGCGAACTCAATAATCATTAGACATCGTGAGAGAACAGAATGGGGCGCTCCACGGAACTCATGAATTTTGAACGAGGTCAGCTGATTGGATGTCACTTGTATCATACGTCTGTACCCGAGATTTCCACATTCTAAACATCCTTAGGTCCACTGTTTCCGATGTGATAGTGAAGTGGAAACGTGAAGGGACACGTACAGCACAAAAGCGTACAGGCCGACCTCGTCTGTTGAGTAACAGAGACCGCCGACAGTTGAAGAGGGTCGTAATGTGTAATACGCAGACATCTGTCCAGACCATTACACAGGAATTCCAAACTGCATCAGGATCCACTACAAGTACTACGACAGTTAGGCAGGAGATGAGAAAACTTGGATTTCATGGTCGAGCGGCTGCTCATAAGCCACACATCACAGCGGTAAATGCAAAACGACGCCCCGCTCGGTGTAAGGGGCGTGATCATTGGACGACTGAACAGTGGAAAAACGTTGCATGGAATGGCGAATCACGGTACACAACGTGGCGATCCGATGGCAGGATCTGAATACGACGAATGCTCGGTGAATGTCATCTGCCAGCGTGTATAGTGTCAACAGTAAACTTCAAAGGTGGTGGGGTTATGGTGTGGTCATGTTTTTCATGGAGGGGGCTTGCACATCTTGTTGTTTTGCGTGGTACTATCACAGCATAGGCCTACATTGATGATTTAAGCACCTTCTTGCTTACCACTGTTGAAGAGCAATTCGGGGGTGGCGATTGCATCTTTCAACACGATCGAGCACCTGTTTATAATGCAAGGCCTGTGGCGGAATGGTTGCACGACAATAACATCTCTTTAATGGACTAGCCTGCACAGAGTCCTGACCTGAATCCTACAGAACACCTTTGGGATGTTTTGGAACGTCGATTTCGTGCCAGGTCTCACCGACCGACATCAATACCTCTCCTCAGTGCAGCACTCCGTGAAGAATGGGCTGACATTCCCCAAGAAACCTTCCAGCACCTGATTCAACGCATGCCTGCGAGAGTGGAAGCTGTCATCAAGACTAATGGTGGGCTAACACCATACTGCATTCCAGCATTACCGATTGAGGGGGACATGAACTTTTAAGTCATTTTCAGTCAGGTGTCTGGATACTTTTGATCACATAATGTAAATGACTCGCGTTTCGTCGGATCCACGCCAAAAATGCTTTTTTTTTCCTGAGTGCTTGGCCCCGTAGAGCCTGCACTCGTGTCACATCAACATCTGGTCAAGCACTGTATAAGCAATAAATTTGGAGGAAACAACTGACAATGTGCGGTCGCCTTGTTAGTCCATAAAACTAGGCAGCTGCCGCAAGCTACCAACGTGGAATTACGCTGCTGTATTTGTGGAAGGCGGTGTGATGACGTGGAGATTATAAGGCAAACCTTACCGTGTAACCAGCAAGCGAAACGATTACTACCTGATAACTACGTCAGGGGTGCAAGTCTGCGTCAGAATTCGCCTGATGTTGACTAGCAGCGTTCTGTTTGATAAATCTGAACTTTAAAAAAGAATTCCTACAAATGAGGTCTGCGATGATGCCACAATGATGTTCAACCCCTGTTGCTCCATATTAACCCTTCGGTGTGTTTACATTTGTGTGATATTCCATCTTCGTGTGAACATATTCTCCGTGCGCTACAACACCAGTCACTTCATTTAAGCTGGCGGCTATGGAAACTTAAACGCTATGACGATGAAGCACTGTAGGACAGCGTTATGTAAAACTGCAATAGTATACATGAAAAGGGCCGTTTGCATGTTGCACATTCAGATGCGCAGAATGCAAAAGGTGTCTTTCCCGTAAACTACTGCAATTTATTTTAAACTGATGCGAAAATTTGCCACCAGGAAAAAAAATGTTGCGCGAAACGCCATCGAATCGATATGCAGATTACAGGTTGGCCAAAAATCACGGGATACAGTGCATGGTATAACGCTAAAAAATGAACTGTACGCCGAGAACTGCAGTTAGGAAGCTATTACCTGAAAACTCCGCACTGTCAAGAAAGATTTACAAGACACTCCTCAAACCATGGTACGGTGAATGGCGGAAGGAAGAAAAAATGGCTAGTACACATGGGCTGTAAAATGCATACCTTAAAAGCTACGAGTACTTGTTCATCTTCAATATTGTCAAATACACCACTATGACGGCAAGGTCTTTGCCTTCCATATTTTGGAAGGTGGTAGTATGAACCAAAACATCAAAAAATTGTCTAGTAAACATAGACTGTAAAATGCTTACCATAACCCCAGTTAGCACTTGTTCAGAAGACAAGATGAGTTTCACACTATCGAAGACAAGAAAGTGCTCATAGTTCGTAGGACCCATGTTTACTTGAACTTTTTTAATTGTTTTCGTCCATACTATCACATCTAAGCGGTGATCAGTATTGAGAAATGACTGAACAGTGAAGCACTAATTTTTGTATTATTAAGGCTTTTACAGGAGTGTATAAACAAAACAGAACTGTACACCAAGGATAATACCAAAGAGGTAATGTTGTTTTAAATAGACTGGCATCATATTCAGGAGGATTGAGGCCCTTACTCTGAATCTGGCCATCCTGATGTAGGTTTCCCGTAATTTCCTACGGATAAGGGCGACTACTTGCCCCATCCCAATCAAAACAGACCTGTCAATATGTCAATGTCTGTATACATGTATTACATCCAGTTAGCTTTATAGTCACGCACGATTGAATGAAAGTACTACTATCACTGCAACTACTACTTATATGTATTTCGGATCAGATGTCATACTTTCCGCATTAGACACCCACCATTCATTAGGCACCTATCAGCATTTCGTAAAACTTGTTTCCATCGACGCCAATGACCTGAACGGATTACGTCATCCGACAATAACGGACGAAGCCCTCAGGGAGACTGTCATAGCGGACTCCTACAGTCAGTCAGTCACAGATAATACAAAAATTCATGCCGACAGCGAAAAACGGAAAGGTTAATTTTTTTTTTTTTTTCCAAGCGCTATGGGACTTAACATCTATGGTCATCAGTCCCCTAGAACTTAGAACTACACTCCTGGAAATGGAAAAAAGAACACATTGACACCGGTGTGTCAGACCCACCATACTTGCTCCGGACACTGCGAGAGGGCTGTACAAGCAATGATCACACGCACGGCACAGCGGACACACCATGAACCGCGATGTTGGCCGTCGAATGGCGCTAGCTGCGCAGCATTTGTGCACCGCCGCCGTCAGTGTCAGCCAGTTTGCCGTGGCATACGGAGCTCCATCGCAGTCTTTAACACTGGTAGCATGCCGCGACAGCGTGGACGTGAACCGTATGTGCAGTTGACGGACTTTGAGCGAGGGCGTATAGTGGGCATGCGGGAGGCCGGGTGGACGTACCGCCGAATTGCTCAACACGTGGGGCGTGAGGTCTCCACAGTACATCGATGTTGTCGCCAGTGGTCGGCGGAAGGTGCACGTGCCCGTCGACCTGGGGCCAGACCGCAGCGACGCACGGATGCACGCCAAGACCGTAGGATCCTACGCAGTGCCGTAGGGGACCGCACCGCCACTTCCCAGCAAATTAGGGACACTGTTGCTCCTGGGGTATCCGCGAGGACCATTCGCAACCGTCTCCATGAAGCTGGGCTACGGTCCCGCACACCGTTAGGCCGTCTTCCGCTCACGCCCCAACATCGTGCAGCCCGCCTCCAGTGGTGTCGCGACAGGCGTGAATGGAGGGACGAATGGAGACGTGTCGTCTTCAGCGATGAGAGTCGCTTCTGCCTTGGTGCCAATGATGGTCGTATGCGTGTTTGGCGCCGTGCAGGTGAGCGCCACAATCAGGAGGTACATCCAAACCGTCATCGAACCCATCGTTCTACCATTCCTAGACCGGCAAGGGAACTTGCTGTTCAACAGGACAATGCACGTCCGCATGTATCCCGTGCCACCCAACGTGCTCTAGAAGGTGTAAGTCAACTACCCTGGCCAGCAAGATCTCCGGATCTGTCCCCCATTGAGCATGTTTGGGACTGGATGAAGCGTCGTCTCACGCGGTCTGCACGTCCAGCACGAACGCTGGTCCAACTGAGGCGCCAGGTGGAAATGGCATGGCAAGCCGTTCCACAGGACTACATCCAGCATCTCGACGATCGTTTCCATGGGAGAATAGCAGCCTGCATTGCTGCGAAAGGTGGATATACACTGTACTAGTGCCGACATTGTGCATGCTCTGTTGCCTGTGTCTATGTGCCTGTGGTTCTGTCAGTGTGATCATGTGATGTATCTGACCCCAGGAATGTGTCAATAAAGTTTCCCCTTCCTGGGACAATGAATTCACGGTGTTCTTATTTCAATTTCCAGGAGTGTACTTAAACGTAACTAACCTAAGGACAGCACACAACACCCAGTCATCACGAGGCAGAGAAAATCCCTGACCCCGCCGGGAATCGAACCCGGGAACCCGGGTTAAACTCAGTTTTCGTCTATTGCTTAAAAGTGAGTACAGAGTGCATATGCGCCCCTACCTCCCCCCGCTACCATTTTAATCAGCTTGTAGAAGGACGATATGGGTATCAGCGGTATTGAAGTAAACCTGAATTAGATAGTATTTAATAAAGATTAACGCCTCGATGTTATCTGTAATGTAAACAGTAACTGATGCCTGTCATTGAGGCACGACTCTGAGGTCCAAGGGAGGAAGATAATAGAGTGTAGCATGTGAAGTCAGCAAAAACTTAGCACTAGCACAGACACGGGCTGGACTAAAGAGAACACGGGAGGATTCTATAGGTGAGCAATGGAATCAGCCGTGAGGTATGGAAAGGAACCACCCCAGGATACTACATTAAGTGGATCTCGATGACCAAATGTGGATTTACATTTAGCTAGTCTACGGTCGAAACAACAGCCCCGATCCCCTCGGTCCGAAAGAAAAAAAATGATAATAATAATAATTTCGTGAGCCTTAATGGCCTGGTTTTATATAATAGTATGGTTAGGGCCCCCGTCGGGCAGACCGTTCGCCGGGTGCCGGTCTTTCAATTTGACGCCACTTCGGCGACCTGCAGGCGATGAGGATGACAGGATGATAATGAGGAGGACAACACAAGACCCAGTCCCTGGGCAGAGAAAATTCCCCGGCCCAGCCGGGAATCGAACCCGGACCTACAGGGTTGACAATCCGTCACGCTGACTTTTCTTTTTTTTTTTTCGTTGCATTTGCTTGCAGCGGACGTCACATGACATTCGTTGAAGTTAGTTCTTGATCGTTTTACTCTGTTTTTTTTTTATTATTATTACAGAGAGCAGCCAGCTCTCTGACCGAACACGCTGCGCTACCGTACCGGCAATCAATTCAGCTACCGGGGGCGGACGACTGGCGTGGTGCAAGTCGTCCTATTGCACGCCACATCGCCACATAGCCGATCCGCGCGTTCCTACCCTATCCCAGTTATCTAGCCGGGGAAAAGGGACCCACTGTTTAACGTGGAATCCGAACAACGTGTCCTTTTTGGCGGCTCCTCACATCGTTTAGAAGAGTGAAGGCTAGGATAAAACGTAGTCTGAAAAATTCGTAGTCTGAAAAATTCGTAGTCCGACCGGGATTCGATCCCGCCACCTCTTGGTTTCCAGTCAAGCGATATACCGGTACACCACCAGACATACAGAGCTCCACAAAATGATCGTATGTAAGTAATTAGCTCGGATTATGAAACGTCAAACCACTCGAGCTCTTTGTACGTAAATTCCTACAAGCCAGAAACGAGGTAATAAAGTGGATTGTGTGTTTCGTTAAGTTCCGAAAGAAAAATCGGTTTAAACTCGAGCAGATTTCTACACAAAAAGATAAATAACTACATCATATTTAACACCGGAGTCATGTTTGTGGGGACTAAGGATATCTTAACGGGAAAAACTGAACACGTTCTTTTGGGTCAATAGACAATAGAGATGCTGGTGTCTCCTAGGAAACTACGACGCGGGACTACTATTCATGCTGCATATTAATGATTTGGAAGATAATAGTAGTTTCCAGTTTGATAATTTTTGTAGATAATTTAGTTAGCGATAATACTGAATTATCCGAAGAAAGCTCTACGCAGTACCCATCAAGGCCTTGATAACATTTTCAGTTGCACCAGGATTGGTAGTTTCCTTGTATCGTACAGACACTGCATGGGACTAGTTAGTACTTGTGTGAGCAGTACATGGATCTATTACGTAAGTTCGTCCGTAGGTTGTGTTTGTGAAATCTTGTGGTACTTAACTGCTAAGGTCATCAGTCCCTAAGCTTACACACTACTTAACCTTAACTATCCTAAGGAGACACACACACACACACACACACACACACACACACACACACACACACACACGAGGGAAGACTCGAACGTCCGCCGTGACCAGCTGCGTTCGTAGGTGAAAGAAGAGTTAATAGTCAGTTGCAGCAGTAAATTGGGAAACAACCATTCATACACCACAGAGAACGCACAGAAATGATCTCATGGCGTATCATTAAATATTGATCGGAAATGTAGAGCTCCCATCACATCGAAATACCTAGTAGTACTGAAAGTCTACGAAGACGGAGCGAACAGACGCTCAAAGGTATCTCCAATAAACTAAAGGGCGCCAAAAGTGCTGTAAATTTTGAAAAGACAGCTAATTTTCAAAGTAAGAAGATGATTATATCGAGAAATTCTAATTATACACTGACTGACAATAAAATGGCGGCACCGGACGGGGAGGAGGAAATGAAATGGAACTTCACGGGTTGAAAAGGTATGTCATGTATTTCAGTGATTACAAAAGTGAGACAAATTTTCGAAGAACTTGGCAGAATGAGCCCACTTACCAGCACGATGTTGTATCCTGCCTAGTTTGGATGCATGCACAGATTCGGTTGGGTAGAGTATCGTAAAGCCGAAGCATTCTCTCCTGACGTACGCTGACCCACAACTATTTAACTGGGGAGGAAGAGATGAGTGTTTAACGTCCCGTCGACAGCGACCCCATTAGAGACGGAGCACGAGCTCGGGTTAGGGAAGAATGGGGAAGGAAATCGGCCGTGTCCTTTCAAAGGAACCATCCAGGATTTGCCTTAAACGATTCAGGGAAATCGCAGGAAATCTAAAACACGACGGCTGGACGCAAGTTGGAACAGTCGTCTTCCCCAATGTGAGTCGAGTGGGCTAACCACCGCGCTACCTCGTTCGGTACAACTGTTTAACTGATCCTTGATTCCTGGATACTGGCACTGGGAAGAAGTTGACATCCAAGATGGTCCAAATATGTTTCATTGGGGACAGATCTGAGGATCTTGCTGGTCACAGGAGTACCTCTACATCACGTACACAGTTCTCAGAAAGACACGTTCCATGTGAGGATGGGGAGAGTCCGGTTGAAAAAATGGCAACACGTGAAGTAACGCGTGAGGGCTCAGAACGTCCGTGATTTAGCGTTGTACCATCAGAGCTTCATCAAAGGGATTACGACGTGCTTAGTGCACAATATGGTGATCCTCCTTCCTGATGGTCGAATGGAACCTTGACGACATGTATGACTGTTCCCATGCAGTCCAATATCGGGCCGCCGTCACATTGGAATGTCCCACAAATTTGGATATTGCACTATTAAACCAGCTGACCAAAAGGACCCCAAGACAGTGATCACTCATCTGACGCTGAAATCTGATCATTTATGTACCCGCCGATGTACATGTACGAAGCTACAATGACATTCGACCGTGTCTTTTCGCTGCTTCATTTACTTGTTTTTGTCAAGCAGCAAGTCTAGATCCACTTAAGGCTCCAGGAGTACCTTTCAGCCATCAACATAATGCACACCTGAAATTAATGGAAAATAGTTATACACCCTGCCCTTCAGAGAGACATTTTCAGACTGTCAGACTGGTGTCTCTCTCTCTCTCTCTCTCTCTCTCTCTCTCTCTCTCTGTGTGTGTGTGTGTGTGTGTGTGTGTGTGTGTGTGTGTGTGTGTGTGTGTGTGTGTACAATACGGACAGGACATGGGGAGATATTTCAGTAATACATTTTCGCGATATTGACAGTAGAATATTGTCGATGACTTCGAGCTTGGAGATCCTGTCGCATATGTATGTCACACACATCTGAATCATAGCGAATCTCACAGTAGGTGTGTCTGGATCTGGTGACTTTATCACGAGTCTGAGAAAAGAAGTTTGCGCAGCATCCTGGCAGTGTTTGCAGGGCTGTGTGAGGCAAGATAACGCGTTGTTGACAGCAACTTTACGTGCTTCAAGAAGGTTCCCCGTGGTCCCGTGACGCTGAGAATGTACTCCTGTATGAGAGCATGACACAAAAAAGCAAAAATTATGAAACCGAAGAGCCTTATCCTCGCCCATGTTTCGAAAGTAGTTCATGATTTATTGGTACGACACGATTCCAAGTTTGGCTCTTAATAGGCTACGAAACAGAACAGGGAGTTATTGTGGCTCGATCTTGGAAATATTTACGCTAAAAAAAAAAAAAAAAACATTACTTATCTACTGATAGTCATATTCATGCGAGTTAAGTCGTGAAATAATCAGTATACCGACATTACCACATATTTCGTACAAGCAAAAATGCTAAGACACAAAAGCTAACGAAGTATCTAAATAAAAAGAAGAAAGTGATATGGGTAAAAGTGCACTTACATTGTAGGCGGTTTTTACACGCTATGTAGATTGTGGCAACAGTACGATAAATCGTGGGAAGTGAAGAAAGCCAATCACGAGTCTGATGCAGATAGCCAACAGCGAGATTCGAGCACGCTCTAATACACCTGGCGTTGGTCAGTACTAAAAGTAATATACTGTCCGGCACCATCGCACTAACTGCTTTCCAAATGGCTGGCTTCCGCCAGCATTAGCCATCGTCAGGTCTACATCAAACAGTCGCCTGCACTGCGGTGAGCCACCGTCAGACACGACGTGTATAGAAAGCAGTTACGGCAGCTGACGTACTGCTACAGTCTCACAACTCAGCAACAGAACATTTGCGGATACATGTGGTTATGGTTTTTTCTTCTTAGATCTTCGTCACTCCCAACACAGGCCACGACAGGTGGACAGCACTTCGCCGCCTGCCACGAGGTCGCCCGCCGGCGACGCGCCGTTCTGCTCTCCTTGGCCTCCATCGCCATGCGGAGGCACTGCCCCCAAGGCTGCAGCCGGTGCCCCCATTACCGCCCCTCGTGCCGGTCACTGCCCCATCACCGCCGCTCGCCTAACACTTACGTCACTACGCTCACGCTCAGTCTTCCTCGCTTCCCTTTCTACTTTTAAACTTACGCGGCGCTGCACTCCGCTCATGTTGCTACGTGGACAGCCGTAACACAGTTCACAACTACACTACTGGCCATTAAAATTGCTACACCAAGAAGAAATGCATATGATAAACAGGTATTCATTGGACAAATATATTATACTAGAACTAACATGTGATTACATTTTCACGCAATTTGGGTGCATAGATCCTGAGAAATCAGTACCCAGAACAACCACTCTGGCCGTAATAACGGCCTTGATCCGCCTGGGCATTGACTCAAACAGAGCTTGGATGGCGTGTACAGGTACAGCTGCCCATGCAGCTTCGACACGATACCACAGTTCATCAAAAGTGGTGACTGGCGTATTCTGACGAGCCAGTTGCTCGGCTACCATTGACCACACGTATTCATTTGGTGAGAGATCTGGAGAATGTGCTGGCCAGGGCAACAGTCGAACATTTTCTGATCCAGAAAGGCCCGTACAGGACCTGCAACATGCGGTCGTGCACTATCCTGCTGAAATGTAGGGTTTTGCAGGGATCGATGAAGTGTAGAGCCACGGGTCGTAACACATCTGAAATGTAACGTCCACTGTTCAAAGCGCCGTCAATGCGAACAAGAGGTGACCGAGACGTGTAACCAATCGCACCCCATACCAACACGCCGGGTGATACGCCAGTATGGCGACGACGAATACACGCTTCCAATGTGCGTTCACCACAATGTCGCCAAATACGGATGCGACCATCATGAAGCTGTAAACAGAACCTGGATTCATTTTTTGCCATTCGTGCACCCAGGTTCGTCGTTGAGTACACCATCGCAGGCGCTCCTGTCTGTAATGCAGCGTCAAGGGTAACCGCAGCCACGGTCTCAGAGCTGATAGTCCATGCTGCTGCAAACGTCGTCCAACTGTTCGTGCAGATGGTTGTTGTCCTGCAAACGTCCCCATCTGTTGACTCGGGGATCGACACGTGGCTGCACGATCCGTTACAGCCATGCGGATAAGATGCCTGTCATCTCGACTGCTAGTGATACGAGGCCGTTGCGATCCAGAACGGCGTTCCGTATTACCCTCCTGAACCAACCGATTCCATATTCTGCTAACAGTCATTGGATCCCGACCAACGCTAGCAGCAATGTCGCGATTCGATAAACCGCAATCGCGATATGCTACAATCCGACCTTTATCAAAGTGGGAAACGTGATGGTACGCATTTCTCCCCCTTACACGAGGCATCACATTAACGTTTCACCAGGCAACGCTGGTCAACTGCTGTTTGTGTATGAGAAATTGGATGGAAACTTTCCTCATGTCAGCACGTTGTAGGTGTCGCCAACGGCGCCAACCTTGTGTGAATGCTCTGAAAAGCTAATCATTTGCATATCACAGCATCTTCTTCCTGTCGGTTAAATTTCGCGTCTGTAGCAAGTCATCTTCGTGGTGTAACAATTTTAATGGGCAGTAGTGTATTACAGTACTTCAAAAATTCTACTCAGCTATAAACCCTGTGAAACAGAAACACGTCTGTAAACTGTTGGGAGGGATCTTTCAGTCAACAACAAGGCAGCGCGGGGTAGGCGTGGTCTAAGGCGCCTTGCAACGGTTAGCGCGGCACCCGCCGTCGGAGGTTCGAGTCAATTTCCACCACCACTCAACAACAAGAAAAAAGTCCATGCTCAACATGTGTGCAGCAACAGCCTGTGTGTGTGTGTGTGTGTGTGTGTGTGTGTGTGTGAGAGAGAGAGAGAGAGAGAGAGAGAGAGAGAGAGAGAGAGAGAGTACAGTAATGTGGGTTGTAGCAGGCATGCTGCGTGAATCCTCTGTTAAGCAGCCACCAACAGGTATGGAACGCACTGGAGACGCTATGGAAGCAGGTGTCCTTGAAGATTTACCAGCGCGTTGAGATAAGTTCAATACAATGCCGATGCAAAGTGCGTTTATTCTGTATTTCGGACAGACTGGTCGGAATACATTGTTATGTGCTGTGTGGAGAAGAGATAGATATGTCACATTCTGGAGCGCCACACCACGATTAGGTTAGAAATTAACAAGTCTTTGATGCTAGCAGTGTCAGTCCTGTATGCAATAATTAATTTTTACTTTAATTTGGTCCGTGATTCTGTAAGTCCCGCGAGGAGAGGCGAGAGATTTCAAATAGGCAGTAATGATGCCTCGGTATATTTGCTGGTCGTAACTGCAATTTATTCAGAAGTCAGTAATTTTAGCTAAGGTGGCCTTTCCCGTTGTAAGGGAGTTTGATGAACAGTGCTCTACGCACGAATACACCAGAGGCGCCAGAGAAGCGGTTCTGGCCGCTAGGAGACGCCAGTGCGTGGCAACCTATCGTAACTCAGCAGCCTGTCCAGAAAGCACAGCCCTCCGCACAGTCGGCCGCTTTCTTCGGTAAAAAAGAAGAAACCACTCGCAGAGCTGTGCGTCAGAGCCGAAATTCTTCCGCCGTCAAGACAGGTTCCCGTGACTGGTAGAATCCTCCACCAGACCACATTATCCTACTGTTTAAGCGCCACCTTCAGACAGTTTAACTAAAACTGCCCGTTACTGGGAGAAACAGTTAATGATCTTCTTGCTCCGTAGTTGCGAAAATCACAATTACAATGGCAAATGCAGTCCACTGACAGTGATATGTTGCTCTTAGATGTGGATAATTATGACAACAATCTGTACATCGCGTGGAACAGCCTGTGGTCCTGTGTGGTTAACAAAGCCGTCACCCGGGCTGGCAACGGACGACGAAGCTTCACAAGTTCTTGTAAAAGGATTGTAGTACTCCAAAGGAAAAGCGATCTGTCTCCTCCTCTTCTCCACAAGAGCTGAAAGGCTCCTATACGACTTACAGACTGAAAATGTTTGTGAAAATATACGTGGTTAAATTTGAATCTGGCTATTAGCGAGGCGAGGTCCTTGGCACAGAATTTGTGTGACATAACCTGGAACAGAGGAACAACGGGTCGAGTTTTTCTTGCCTTTGTGTCTTGTTGTTTCCAGTATTCTATCATGCCTCTGTGCAGAACGTAACGGTTGTAATGTTGATGCATTAATTTGTTCTGAAAGCGATGCTGATATTCAAGACAATAAAAGCGGGTTAAAAGCTGTGAGCTATCTGGGGAAGTTAACCTTGCATTACTGAGCAACTGTTTCACCAGGTATTCAGTCTAGCTTACCAAATTCCCGACCAGACTAACATTAATTATAATCTTTTAGTAGTCATCTTACGATAACCGGTGATATATATATATATATATATATATATATATATATATATATATATATATATATATATATATAAGACAATTTAAATAAAAAGAAATACAGTTTATATTTGGACATTTATTTTAACATTGGTCATTGTTCCGTTAAAATTTCAGCATATTAAATTTGATTCATAACTAAACTGTTGCCTTATTTAGGATTGTGGAAATGTGAGTTTGTAATCTTACGGAACACATCAAATATGGAGCCAAGATTGGGAGACTGCATACAACACTGCATTCATAAAATAACACACGAAGAACGTTGAAACATATGCAAGAGGAAATTAACCACAACCAACCGATTCAATTTTCACCCAAAGAAGTTACGTTCGTAGCGCAATCCTGTCCGTCATGTAATTACCACACACTGGTACACTAAATTCATACTAACTCTCTGTGAAATCTTCCTGAAAAGAATAGCTGAGGGCTACTTTGATGATTACACTACATGCTTCACGTGGTCAACTTGGTTTACACAAAGAGTGTAACTCCACAATAATTTTGATAATTAAAATAAATTACATCGAAACAAAAATTACAAAAAAAACCATCGAGTTGGTTACTGTCGTCATACTATTAACCTGATGGGTCAAACAATTAAGCACGTGGTACTGGTCTCACGAAGTACACCCCATGTGGGTTGAACATAAAGAAAAGTTGCTATAGTGAAAAATATTGTCAAGACGAGACGTTACATCTCACGCGCATTCGCATTTAAGATTGATGATCTTAGTTAGAGTTACGGATCATCCACACGTGGTGGACAGACAGACTGCCGTGGGACCCTACCGAGGGTGCCTCCCAGATACAGTCGGAAGTGACCAGAGAGGCAGCTTCCTATACCAACATGACAAGGGACGGAAAGGACCATACCAAGAATAGAAATCGCTTTGCTTTTAGAAAGCGTAGCTACCTGTTCCGACGTTGGTCCTACTGTTCTCTAGCAGACAGGCTTGTCTGCTACCATCAAGCATGCAACTAGAAATACATTTGCTCATTCATCCTTTCACACAGAAGGGAAGGGGGATGACAGGGTCTTATCATATACACTATATAAAAGAAAGCGGATGTAGGTTCCGTATGATACTGTGTGACATGAATTACATATAAACTGTGTTTTAAAGTGTAGTAGTGTGACAGATCGTTCTTGTTTATGTGTAAAAGTAACACGTTCCATTGCTCAGTCTCGTCCCAGATACAAACGCCACAGTAAATTTAGAAGTGGAATTTATGCCGTAAATGACAACAGATTTAAGAAATTAACATGAAACGAATCCAACAGAGACCTTTCACGGTAATCCGTACACGGGATTGCAATCTAGGTGGTACGCCCTGTAACAGCAGCTTCTTTCGTTAAGCGGTGGACAGCTGCATTGCCAAGTGATGCCACATTGTGATTTCGCCCAAACTAAACCAACGAAATAAGCTCCTCCTGTCCTCAATCTATCATAACGCCTTATCAACTTCACTGTGAGTGTGAAGAGAAGGTCGAATCACGAAGTCGGCGCTTTAGACACGGTCAGGGCAGTGAGTTGCCTAGTGGATGCTCGTTTCCACGCCACACAGCTGGGGACGTAGTTTGGCCTTTTCACTAGGTCACTGCACGCAGGTTACCTTTGCTTCACGATGTCCAATCTTGCCGCAGCAGGTGCGAAACGGCCGGCAGGGTGGAGCCTGCTGCCGCGTCGTGTTTTCCGCCGCTGCTTGTACACAGATAGGCAGCTCCGTCCTCCGTCCTTGCCCCGGTTTGTGGCTCCGCGTGCCCGCCAGCACGTACCACCACTAGCTGGCACTCCACCAGCAGCCAGCAGAGCGGCGCCACACAAACACTGCCTATTTCCGCCCTCACAGCCGCGGCCTTTTGCCACAGTCGCATGCTGACATGTTTGTCTGAGATGGTGACCTCGAGGGAGGAAGGGAGGAAGAAGGCGGAAAGAAAGGAAATACGATTATTAGGCCCCGTCGGAAGGGTGGTTATTAGGGACTGAAAGGTACATTACTGGGCACTAAAATTGCTACACCACGAAGTTGACGTGCCACAGGCGCGACATTTAACCGACGGGAAGAAAATGCTGTAATATGTGAATGATTAGCTTTTCAGAGCATTCACACACGGTCGGCGCCGGTGGCGACACCTACAACGTGCTGACATGAGGAAAGTTTCCATCCAATTTCTCATACACAAACAGCAGTTGACCAGCGTTGCCTGGTGAAACGTTAATGTGATGCCTCGTGTAAGGGGGAGAAATGCGTACCATCACGTTTCCCACTTTGATAAAGGTCGGATTGTAGCCTATCGCGATTGCGGTTTATCGTATCGCGACATTGCTGCTCGCGTTGGTCGAGATCCAATGACTGGTAGCAGAATATCGAATCGGTGGGTTCAGGAGGTTAATACGGAACGCCGTGCTGGATCCCAACGGCCTCGCGTCACTATCAGTCGAGACGACAGGCATCTTATCCGCATGGCTGTAACAGATCGTGCAGCCACGTCTCGATCACTGAGTAAACAGATGGCGGCCTTTGCAAGACAATAACCATCTGCACGAACAGTTGGACGACGTTTGCAGCAGCATGGACTATCAGCTCTGAGACCGTGGCTGCGGTTACCCTTGACGCTGCATCACAGACAGGAGCGCCTGCGACGGTGCATTCACCGACGAACCTGGGTGCACGAATGGCAAAACGTCATTTTTTCGGATGAATCCAGGTTCTGTTTACAGCATCATGATGGTCGCATCCGTGTTTCGCGACATCGCGGTGAACGCACATTGGAAGTGTGTATTCGTCATCGCCATACTGGCGTATCACCCGGTGTGATGGTATGGGGTGCCATTGTTTACAAGTCTCGGTCACCTCTTGTTCGCATTGACGGCACTTGGAACGAATGCCGGACATTTGCCACGCCGGACATTTGCCACACTTGCCCCTTCGCCAGGTAGCTTGAGTAGCGATCCCTCAGGTAAGGGACGCCCTTCCCCACACTACCTCTGTCGGCTTTCAAACCGCCGTCTCCACATCTTACTCGATACAACCAGTACGTAAGGGACTTTCTTCATCGACATCTTGGCCAAATTCAGAGTTACTTTTCCGAAATCGAAATATTTATAACTTTTGGTAAACGAAAGTAATACCGACGATTATGTCAGTATGTAATTAGTTCTGCCAAGTATAAATATAGATTGCTCTGTCTGTACGGTAGCTTCCTTTCACGCTTACTGATTGCCATAGAAACAGTCCATCGGCATGGGAGCAACAAGAAAGGAACGATGTAACGAGAATGAGAATGTACGCTAATCATTTCTTTTTGATCACTACATATGTGCCTACTTTAATTACTACAACTGCACGCCCAAAAGACAATAGGGAAAGAATAAATGGGTATGTGAATGTTTGAAAAGAAGAACGACGTACTCCATATTAATTTACTCCCTAAAAACATTAGTTAATAAAGTGTAGCGGGACAATGTTCAAGGCCGTGCGGTTCTACGCGCTACAGTCTGGAGCCGAGCGACCGCTCCGGTCGCAGGTTCGAATCCTGCCTCGGGCATGGATGTGTGTGATGTCCTTAGGTTAGTTAGCTTTAAGTAGTTCTAAGTTCTAGGCGACTGATGACGTCAGTAGTTAAGTCGCATAGTGCTCAGAGCCATTTGAAAATGTTCAAAACATAACTGAAAACACGTTCACTAAACAGAGATAAGAACATCTATGATTGACATGTCATCTAAAGTCGACTTACAATTTTAAAATATTAGACATAAGCGAATGAAGTAATACAGAATGCTACGCTTCTAACGTACGTTGTTGTTCTACATTGTTTAGCTCTGGTATTTACAGGGTCACGGAGGAAGCATCTTAGGCTCTGGAGGGTAAAAGCCGTAATTGTAATTATCTGCACTAGAACAGAAACAAGAAGGGCAACTTAAGGAAAAATAATGTAAGCTCACAATCAACTTTGAAGCAGATAGTTCCTGTGACTTAGTATGGGCAGAGGTTATATTCGACAACCGGAATAAATTAATGACTGGCTCCTACTACCGACCCCCTGTCTCAGATGAAACAGTTGCTGAACAGTTCAAAGAAAACTCGAGTCTCATCACAAATAGGTACCCTACTCATACAATTATAGTTGGCATTTACCTCAATCAACCTTCCGCATGTTGACAAAAATACAATTTCATACCCTGTTGTAAATGGAAAACAACTTCCGTAATTGTTCTAAATGCTTTTTAAAAAATTATTTTTAACAATTAGTTGACGAGGCGATTCAAATTGTAAATGGTTACGAAAACACATTTGACCTCTTAGCCACAAATAATCCTGAGCATCACGACGGATACACGCAATCGTAGCGAGGCTCACTTCCGTAACAAAGAAATTCAGCAAAACTAAACGCGAAATATATCTCTTTATAAAAGCAGATAAAAATCCGGGTGACGTCTTTCTAAGAGATAGTCTCCAATCCTTCCAAACTATGTAAATGAAGATCATATGTGGCTTAAGTTCAAAGAAATAGTATCAACAGCACTCGAGATATTCATACCAAATAAATTAATAAGAGACGGAACTATTTCCCCATGGTACACAAAACACGACAGAAAGCTGTTGCAGGAGCACCGCAAAAGGCACGTATAATTTAGACGAACGCAAAATCTCGAAGATTGGTGAAGTTTTACTGAGGCTCGAAATTTGGTGCGGATTTCAATACGAGATGCATTTAATAGTTTCCACAACGAAACTCGCTCTAGAAATGTGGTGGAAAATCCAGAGAGATACTGATCTCATGTTAAGTAAACCAGCGGAAAGGCTGAGTAAGTACCCTTACTGCGCGACGGTAATGTTACTGATGACAGTCCCACTAAAGTGGAGTTAGTAAATGCATTTTCCGAAATTCCTTCACCAAAGAAGACGAAGTAAATATTCCAGAATTCGAAATGAGAACAGCTGTAAACATAATTTAGAAGTAGATATCCCTGGTGTTGCAAAGCAACTGAAATTACACTGTCAGTGACAGAGGAAATGATCAAATATCTTTTCAAAAAACCTCTAATGTATAACAAAAGTAGGTCTAATACATTTGTTTCTGATGTTCTTTAGTAACAATTAATTTTCAGTAGTAAGCTCCTTGCTTTTACTGACCTGTTTAAAGATAATCAATTTAGTAAGAAATTTTAATTTTTAAAGGACTATATCTAAATGAACTTAAGTAGATTTACATCTACTATAAATGTTTGCAGCTGAACTTAAATAAAAAATATTTGAGGTGCCAAAATTGTCAACCTTAGGATCAGATCAGTTTTGGGATGTCAATTTTAGGTGCAATTCAAAGGTTCAATTCCCATTTTCTTTTAAAAAAGCGTATACTATCAGTTTAACAAACCATGATATTTTAGGCGATAGTTGCGATTCTGAAGCTTCAGAAAATTATTATAGAACTCACAATTATTTAATAGTATGGCCATAATATTGGAAGGTAGAAAAAAGTTATCTTAGCGTGACAACAATAGGGATACTTTTGTGAGGCTTGAAACACTTTTTAATTTTTACATTAAAGGCTGATTCGCATCACACTTTGCACAGGCTTTAGACCGTGAAAATGATAAATGACCATTTACCATTCTGGCGTGTGTAAAATCAGCCTAAACACGCTGAACTAATGTACACTCTATTTACAATTACAACTTAATATTAGCTCAGATAATGCTGCTTCAATGCTTTAATAATTTTATCTCAGTAATCTGCGAGGACTCAGTGGTCTTCATAGTATTTTAATACATTATTTTTAACGTATTTTAGTCCAGTTTCTGAATATGTTCAATGGATTTCAAGCAAGGCCTAATGTTGCCAGTCTCTTCATAATTCTTTACGATTCTCTCTATCCTGTCGTCCAGCTTCAAGTACTTCTTCTTCCTCTTCTTACATTCACGATTCATTTCCAATTTCATGTACATGCGGTTTGTGAGCTCTGCTTCCGTTTTCAAGCACTCCACCAAATAGTTGATTCTAGGGTGAGGGTTTCCAATAATACTATTTATTTTGTTGTGCCACCCGTCAACAGCATTCGTCGTTCGGTGCCTTTTTCCGTAACAGTCCCACATTTCCATTGGGATATCCTCATTATCTAGCCAGTTGTCCACCAAGTAGCCAAAAAATTGAGAGAACCTTCCGTTATCAGGAGCTTCTACATGAATCTCAATCCATCCATTGCTTACGTCCTCCGGTTTTACAACTGCCAACGCTGCACACATGCTGACGTGAAGTCTTCAATCCTCGTTCTAGCGGTACTGCTCAGTAAGACCGCGAACTCGAGTTCTTCTCCATAAACTCTTCTTCATATGGAAATAGAATCCATTTATTTCAGTTGTGGGAAAAACTTGACGAATGGCCAATATCGCAGCTGCCTCAAAGTCCACTTTTACTTGTTTAGGACACCACTCACAGACTGCCTGTTTTATCAGACGAAACGAACATATGTATCTTTCTTCTTATTAGGGAGCAGTGCAAATACAGTAGGAAGAATGTGTTTCTTTAATCGGGCCTCCTAAGTCTACGTGTATGGTGTAGATCTGTGCAAACTGCTTGCTGCATCTCTTAAATGTTCCACCCATAAAAAAATGGGAACATGTTTTTAAACTTTCTTTTCCTTTGCTTAAACTAAAAATCATTATTCTCACCTCTAATTCTTCCAGAAGAAAACTACTGCCATCTCCCATTTTTAATATATCTTCATGAAGATCAATTTCATAAGAGTTCTTAGGCTCTTGTTGATTCCCCTGCTCTTGACTCCATCGACGACCCATGGTTCTCTTCATGTATTCTGAATTAGGCATCACTGTAAGAAAGTCAAACTTTATTATGTAGATTTCCCATTCCATCCGCGTATATCTCCGATAACTGTGTAGTTTCTTTTCGAGACCTTCTCTTCGCCCTTTCCACTTGATTTTTCACTTTCAGAGCCGCATCATCAGGTGGTCCACAGAGATGTTCTAATACATTCAACACTTCTCCGTTCCTCGAAAACAGCTTTCCCTTGCGATGATCCTCTTTTCGGCGTAAGCACATACATGTAACAACACCTTCTTTATATTCCCTCTGTTTCAGATACGCGAAACCTTTGTAATGAGCGGGAGGCCTGCCCTTGTTCGTTGTAATAACTTCCATACTGATGGTCACGTAAGGAACTTCCAAAGCAAACTGGGCGGGCGGGTGAGGAGGAGGAGGAGGAGGAGGGGGAGACAAGGGATCCAACCCTTCGGAGCAGGTAAAACCGTGGCAAATGTCCGGCGTGGCAACTGTCAGGCGTGGCAACTGTCAGGACACCCTTTGAACAGTGGACGTTACATTTCAGATGTGTTACGACCTGTGGCTCTTCATTCGATCCTTGTGAAACCCTACATTTCAACAGGATAATGAACGACCGCATGTGGCAGGTCCTGTGCGGGCCTTTCTGGATACAGAAAATGGTCGACTGCTGCCCTGGCCAGCACATTCTCCAGATCTCTCACCAATTGAAAACGTCTGGTCAATGGTAGCCGAGCAACAGGCTCATCACAATACGCCAGTCACTACTCTTGATGAACAGTGGTATCGTGTTGAAGCTGTACCTGTACACGCCATCCAAGCTCTGTTTGACTCAATGCCCAGGCGTATCGAGGCCGTTATTACGGCCAGAGGTGGTTGTTCTGGGTACTGATTTCTCAGGATCTATGCTCCCAAATTGCGTGAAAATGTAATCACATGTCAGTTCTAGTATAATATATTTGTAGAATGAATACCCGTTTATCATCTGCATTTCTTCTTGCTGTATCAATTTTAATGGCCAGTAGTGTAGTTTTAGACAAATGATTAGACACACAGCCTGGTAAATAAGGCGGCTTGTCCCGGCGGAGGTTCGAGTCCTCCCTCGGGCATGGGTGTCTGTGTGTTTGCCCTTAGGATAATTTAGGCTAAGTAGTGTGTCAGCTTAGGGACTGATGACCTTAGCAGTTAAGTCCCATAAGATTTCACACACATTTGAACATTTGGTAAATAAGATTGTGGTCGGATTAATCAGTAGAAAAATTTGACAACAAACTAGAACATACACATACATCACACATGAACAAAACAAACATTTAAAAGAAAATGCAATTATAATTAATAAAACGTCCAGTCACCCGCCGCGTCGACAATTCCTTGGCATCTCCCAGAGCTTTATTGAAACAAAGTTTTCCGCTTATTCACGAGCAACAGGCTTCCAAATGCGCCGAATTTACATTGACAGCTATTTCAAAGTGAATTTTGCTTGCACATGAGGCAATGTTAAGAATGGGTTTCCCGAAAAGAATTTAATAATAATTTTCTCCACTTTTGGAGTCACTTTACCAACTGAGCCACGCTCTTCAAAGTCGGCCATGTTTCTACCCAATTTATAGCGTCTTGCCCAGTTCTGTAGAAGTGGCTTTGATTTCCCCATATATTTAGACGCCCGCAGCGTGACTCATTACCGGACCTTTGGGGTGGGTACTGAGAAAACCCTCACTGTCTAGGTTTCAAAGGTGAACAGATATGGTAACTTGCAAGTACGCCCTCGTATATCAGGCACCACTTGAGACTTCTGTGGCAAAAACACTGGACTAGTATGTGGGAGCAAAGAGCTTCCAAGCCAAGTCGGGCCACCTTGAATTACGCGTCCGTTCGCCCCTTGAAATTTCTTCGGTTCAATGTTAGATATGTTTCTTCAACAAAATTCCGTCTTTTTCTCGCTCAAATAAAATAGTAAGCCATTTTTTCCAATTTTTTTTTTTCATGTAAGTAGCCGCAACATTGAACTCCAGTTTGTTTCCTCTCATATTTAACAGGTATTACCTTGGACTGTGTAAAACCTCTGATTGCCTATATTCTGACGTTCTCCGATCAATAGTTTCTGATTGCCTATATTCTGACGTTCTCCGATCAATAGTTGTCTTAGTCAGTTGTGGGACTTGCTGCTAAGTTTTTTCATTAATTTGTGTCCTATAGTTGTTTACTTTACTTTTACAAGGACATCCTTGATCCGTCACAACTACTGTAGAATTCTGATAACTTAAAGAATATGTTCAAATTTTTTCTCACCACCAATTTCGACGCAGCAGTGGCCAAGTTCTTACAGTCACTGGCTGCTGAGTAATGTGCTCTACTGTCGCTGACAATCGAAGATTACTGTGCTATAGAGACATCTGCAGGGGAACGACTCAGTCTGAAGATGCCAACTGAGAAATAGCTTGAGGAAGAGAGCAGCGAGCCGGCCGCGGTGGTCTCGCGGTTCTAGGCGCGCAGTCCGGAACCGTACGACTGCTACGGTCGCAGGTTCGAATCCTGCCCCGGGCATGGATGTGTGTGATGTCCTTAGGTTAGTTAGGTTTAAGTAGTTCTAAGTTCTAGGGGACTGATAACCACAGCAGTTGAGTCCCATAGTGCTCAGAGCCATTTTAAGAGAGCAGCGTAAGCCGTGCAGCAGGCTCACTTTCACAATAAGAAAGAGAGACGAGGGTTTATCGTTCCAGTATTCACCCTTAGCGATTTAATGCCAACACGAAAAACTTAAATCTGTATGGCCGGCCGGGGATTTGAACCGATGTCCTCCTGAAAACACGTCAAGTGCCTTACCAATGCGTCACTTCACTCGGTTTACGAAAGTGATATAAAGATTACCACTGATTTACTACACGAACAGACCTGCGGCAAGGAAACAGTCCCGAGCTGCTTCTGTCCAGTTGTTTACACGATGTATGTGTGCACGCCAACAACGAGCAGACGAGTAACGTGCGAAAGGCGTTACGTTCTTGTGGTCCTCTCAACAGCTATCATGTGTCTTTTTTGCTTCCGAAGTTACGAGTACCATTCGTGGGGACTTACGGAGTTGTTAACTAACTAAAGATCAACCGAGAATATTCTATTGACAAGACAGTGGCATGCAGCTCATACAGTTCGTCGGAGACGACGACAAACTTTACTGTGGGTGCAGTGAAGGATCTTCACAACCTTGGTGACTAATAAAGGAAATGTAATGTGGCTTGAATGAAGAGTGTTTCAGCCGGCCGCGGTGGTCGTGCGGTTCTAGGCGCTGCAGTCCGGAACCGCGGGACTGCTACGGTCGCAGGTTCGAATCCTGCCTCGGGATGTGTGTGATGTCCTTAGGTTAGTTAGGTTTAAGTAGTTCTAAGTTCTAGGGGACTGATGACCTCAGATGTTAAGTCCCATAGTGCTCAGAGCCATTTGAACCATTTGAAGAGTGTTTCCCTTTCTTATCCAATATCTCACACAGTAATCAGTATCTTTTGAGCGGTATATATGAGGGGAAGTCATATGAAAACTGAACACCCGCCATAACGAGACCATGGAATGGTTCCATTCTAAAGTAATCAACACACGCGTCAAGACACTTACCCCTCTGGGAGATGAGACGATCAATTTCTGTTTCCTAGAATGCAGTCGGCACCTGATGGAACCATAACCGCGCCCACTCTAACACTTCTTCGTCCAACTGAAATCGACGTCCACGGATACATTTCTTCAGATCGCCACAGATGTGAAAATCGCGCGGGTTGTAAGGAGGATGTTTGCAATGTTCCCAACCGAAACGCCGAAGCGTGACTTTCGTCCAATTGCAAGTGTGCGTGGGGGCGTTATCATGGAACAGGATGATTCCCGCTCGACAACATTCCTGGGCATTTTGACAGTACGACCGTCGCAGTTCCTGCGAAGTGTCTACACTGCACTGTGCATTGATTGTGGTTCAACGCTCGAGGATCTCGACGAGTTTAAGACTTCTGCAGTCGAAGGTGGAGGTCGTCATGGCCTTACCGGAACCTATGTGAACAGCTCTGGGTTTCTTTGGCGGGGGAGATGTGGGACGTTTCCACTGTTGCCTTTACCGTTTGCTGTCGGACGGAATCATCCCGGTGCACTTTCACCCCCACACTGCCAATCAGGCGAAGGCTACTCCTTCGCGATTTGGTTGGGAAACACTGCAATATCCTCCACACAGCCTGGATCTTTCACCCTGTGATTTTCACATCTTTGGCGACCTGAAGAGAGACATGCGTGGACGCGGTTGTGGATCCATCGGCGGCCAACCTCGTTCTATGAAACAGTAATTGGCCGTTCCCTCTGCCAGTAGGATAACAGTGGCAACGTTTGTAGTGTTGACTTTTGAGCGAAACCATTGCATGGTCCTGTTGTGGCCGGTGTTCTGTCTTGATGTGCCTGCCCCTCGTAGTACAATAAACGCACACCACATATTACTAAAAGTGATGGTTGGCTTTTATGTTGGTATTATGACCTTGTCTCACGAACACACCCAAGAAAGAACTTGAGCAATAGAACCAACTACAGTATACAAATCGAAAAACTTCAGCAGGAAAGTAGTTTCATAAAGGACAGGCTGGAATCTTAGATTATATCGTGGAAGCGAAGACAGCAATTTTAGAGCAAACATCGATTACATCCGTTCACAAGAGTTCAGTAGTGGCAGACAGTATGGCTGGGCGCTCGTGATGCATGAAGGACCGTACACAGGTCTCCTCGACTTGCAGATAACCTTATCTTTATCGCTGTACAAACAACCTCCACGGTGGACAGGAAAAGCTAAACAAGTCATCTTCTTCTGTTGACTCTTTCAACCGAGCAACAGGTATACAGCGACAGATGCCTCTGCAGAACAAAAACACCTGTAAAGTACTACCAAGAATGCCTCTAATTAGATAAAAAACATTAGGCATATCAGATAACTGCACTATAGGATTATGCGTCGACAACGTTGCTGTGTATAGGAAAGTATCTTTGTTGGACGGTCGTAACGAAATGCAGAAAGACCTGCAAAAAAGTTTCACTTGGTCTAATGAATGGGGGCTCTCTTTAAATGTGGATAAATGAAAGACAATACCTACAACAAAGAGAAACGGACAGTATCTGTTTACAACATTAATAGTGATCATTTTTAACACGTCCTTGTATATAGCAATTTAGAAGTAACACTGAGAAGAAATATGAAATGGGACGACCACGTAACATCAATATTGGGGTAGGTGCATGGCAGACTTATCAATTATATTTGTTGGGTGCATCCGTTAAGGAAATAACACAAGACCCTATTGTGACCAATTACAAAGTACTGTTCAGTATTTGGAGTCTCTATTATGTACACATGACGACAGGCATCGAATGAATTCAAAGACGCAGAGCTAGAATCCTAACAGGTAAGTAATATCCTTACGAAAATGGTAACAAAAAACGCCAGGGAACTTAAACGGGGAAACCTTGCAAGAAGGATAAAGTAGTTGTGGCGAAACACAGTTGGTCAAATTTATCCAACCTTTTTTCAAAGAAGCCTGTCCCACCACTATGCTGCCACCGAAGTATATCTGGCTCACGGATCGTGAGAGTAAAATGAGAAGTACAACGATTTTTTTTTCCCTCACTCAGTACGCAAACGGAATAGGACAGGAAATCGATAATACTGTCCGATGTACTGTAGCTTGTGGAGCACATATGTAGATCAGCGTCTGAAGCTGAATCAGTAATAATATGTAACTAAAAAGACTGTCTTGTATTCGTTACAAGGCACGCTGTTAGCAACTTCAGTAAGTTGTAGGTTGTATAAGTTTTTTAATGCACAGGAAGAAAAACGTACTGTAGACAGTCACGTTTCGTTCCTTTGAGTGATCAAAGCGTTTATTTGGGAGAATCACATTTCAGATCCAATACTCATCCAAATTTGGGTTTTCAATCGTTTGCCTAACTACAGTTCAATAGTGAGTGCCTCCTTCAATAAGGCCAGTACCCCATGTTTATCTAATCCGACTAATCTTTTAAACGAAAGTGCTCGTCTCGTTGCACAACATGTAGTGACAAAGCATCTCAACTATAACTGATTATGGCGTTTCTCACGAAACGCAAAGTCATTTTCAAGTTAGAAACACAGCTTATCCATGACGAAGCACGATTTAGCAATCACTATAAATAGGAAAATGACGAAGTAGGCCGTCTTATGGAGAACTATTGAAAGAGAAGTAGTCTACGATTTCGCCCGTCTTGTCCGACTCACTAATTACACAGCTGCTCTTGCAGAATGCGACTATTGCAATTTTCTCCAGAGTACTGCCTCTCAGGAACGCAAAAACCATAAGGCATCCACACAATACCTAATAAAGCCAATTTTGTGGTTTTCTTATCGTTTCGTTTATATGGTATCTCTAGCACTTGGCCGCTACAGTTTCCTCGCGCACATAGTTCGTCATCGAGCTCTCGACTTATTTCTGACCCACACAATAGGAAATCTACTGTAAGAACAACTTTAAGTTCCTTTCTTGTATCACTTAAGAAAACATTTTAAAAACGTACCAGCTGTAATCAGATACAGCGTGAATATCACACGTTGCCTATTTATCCGCGCTTCATGAATCCTTAATATATGATAATCCTATACACCAGCTGCGTCAGGTCACCTTTTTCTCATACCTTTAACGACACGCATTTTTATCCTCTCCTAACATGTGATATGCACATTAATTTTGTGTTACAGGCTACATGTTGCTACATAAAGATGACTTAATCGCACTCATTAAATTTCGTCCTTCCCACACTCTAAACATATTCTCCCCCCTCTCTCCACCTTTATGCCAAACTCAATTTCACGACAGGTCGTATTGAAATCCCTTCTCAACTGAAAATTAACAGGAAACGTTGATATTTTCAAGAGAATCCATAACACCATGATACACCAACGTGGGGAAATTAAGTTAACAGGGTGTTACATGTCACTTACTTTACATGAATCTAAGATTAAAATTCTTTGTATTCCTATAAGATCAAATATGAAGTTAACAGTCAAATGTTAAGACAATTTTTTGTTTTTAAGTTATTCCAGTGTGGAGCAAATTTCCAGTTATACAGACCAGTTTTTTCAGGTATTTCTCACACCTTCCCCTTTCATGAGGACTTTTGTCCTAACGATTTCCTCTCTCACAGTGCGATACTTTGACAGGGCCTAAATTCTATGAACAATAACTGATATAATCAAAGCTCTGGAAATCTTAAGCTGCTTTGCAACTATGATTTCGCCAGCCATAGCTGGAATATAGAGGAAATTTTAGCTATCATCCTGAATGACTTAATGGTTTAACTACCTCAGTCTACATCACCAGCATTTGACTACGTGCTACGCGACAGATGTACCATTGCGAATAATTTTCTTTTCTCTTCCGAAGCGAAGTCATAGCTACAAAAAATGGTCCATTGGTTAGAAACACCCTGCCATTCCAACAACTCATTAGCCATGAGAAAGGCAAATTACAGTTATCACTCCAGCAGGTAAGCTTTTACTTTTTATCACCCTGTTTGTATAGAACTTTCATTTCAAGCTCTGCTAGTCATAATCCCATCCGACATGTATCCATTGTGTGTTCCCTAAAGCGAGAAAGAATGGAACTGACAACGGAACAGCTCCATACGCACCTCACGCGGGAAACTAAGAGCGGTATGGACGGTTTGAGCAATATACTTAAGGCGACTGCAGAGTTCTGAAACAATGATGCTCGCTCAATATATTGTGCAATGTATTATATGGTGTAAGGATAGTATTGAACAATAAGCGGCGGTTCCTGTCAAGACGGAGAGAAATTAATCTGCAGCGAATGAATTTCCGCAAAGAACTGAAAAAAGTAAATGACAAAAGATCGGGGAGGATGAATATTAAAGCATCATGCGGTACTTTGAGAAATGAAATTCCTGACTGTTTAGGAAACACCAAACTCGTTGGTGTCCACAATAGCAAAGGAAATTTAACAACCAGGTGTCGTGACAGCATGCAGAAATGTTGATTTTATTTGCAGCAGTTTTCAAACTGGTAAGATCAGATCAGCATACATTTTTTCCCCTTGTAACGGTGTGCACACCACAGACGTAAGATCACGTAAGCTTCCAGTAAGCGGTAGTTACGGTATAGAAATAAACAGGGAACAGCACATATACATGATAAATTACTCAGTTCACTTGTTTAATGTGTGGCAAACAAGTCAATCGGAATACATGCAAGGTCCACATCGCCGAAGGCCGACATGTTCTATATGGAGGCAGAGTCATAACTGAAGCGTCCCGGGGATAATTATTACGCAATAATACCGTGCAGTTGTCGCCCTCGCAAAAAAAAAAAAAAAAAGTTCAAATGTTTGTGACATCTTATGGGACTTAACTGCTAAGGTCATCAGTCCCTAAGCTTACACACTACTTAACCTAAATTATCCTAAGGACAAACACACACACCCATGCCCGAGGGAGGACTCGAACCCCCGCGGAGACCAGCCGCACAATCCATGACTGCAGCGCCCCAGACCGCTCGGCTAATCCTGCGCGGCTCGCCCTCGCATTTCTCGCAATACACAGAAACAATATTATTTTGCAATAAATACTGTGCGTGAGAGGGGCTCGTTTACGTACCAAGCAAGAAACTTGACCTCATTGCCGTATGGTACACGTCACGGCAACCTATTTGATCATCACTAGGTACAGCCCTTTTGCTGTATACAATTCCTCGACATTTTCATAAAAATAAAATTTCGCACAATTTTACAATTAGATGTCCAACTAATATCGAATCCACAACAAATTATTCTAACTTCCCAAACAGTTGCTTCCTCAGGCGGTGGATAAGGGAATATTCACCACATGTGGTGGGTACTAGTGAAATAAAATACCAGGGTGTACAACGACTTGCCACAGCTGCTTTACAGTCAGATAATTATCAAACGCTTTAGGAAGGAATTTGGAAATTTGTGATAAGTTTGCCGGCTGGGGTGGCCGAGCGATTCTAGGCCCTTCAGTCTGAAACCGCGCTACCGCTACGGTCGCAGGTTCGAATCCTGCCTCGGGCATGGATGCGTGTGATGCCCTTCGGTTAGTTAGGTTTAAGTAGTTCTAAGTTCTAGGGGACTGATGACCTCAGATGTTAAGGCCCATAGTGCTCGGAGCCATTTGAACCAATTTTTTTTATTTTTTTGTGATAAGTTTCTATGAGACCAAACTGCTGAGGTCATCGGTCTCTAGGCTTACACACTACTTAATCTAACTTAAACTAACTTACGCAGACAACACACACACCCTTGCCCGAGGGGGCACTCGAATCCCCGACTGGGGGAGCCGCGCGAAGCGTGGCAAGGCCCCCTAGACAGCGCGGGTAAAGCTTTACGAAGAAAAACTTAACACCGGAAATGATTGCGAAACAATGTAGTCGGACGCGAAAAATGGTTCAAATGGCTTTTAAGCACTATGGTACTTAACATCTGAGGTCATCAATCCCAGAACTACTTAAACCTAACTAACCTAAGGACAACACACACATCCATGACCGAGGCAAGATTCGAACCTGCGACCGTAGCGGTCGCGTGGTTCCAGACTGAAGAGCCTAGAACCTCTACGTCATAGCAGCCGGCAAGCCGGACGCAAAACACACATACCGACAGCACACAAATGAAGACACTGCTTATTGTCACACGACAGAATAATCCGGACTGGCCTTGTAATGAGATCAAATCCGGACAGACTCATAAATATTGTTGTGGAACAATCTCTAGAACACTGTGATAGGAAATAAAATCCTAATTCAAGAAAATGAATTTGATAGTTGGGAAGTTAAATAACAAGTGACAACAGACGTATAATGGATATTAAAATATGATAGACTATATATAAATTGCAATGAATAGACAAGCCTTCAGAAATAAGAGTAATATGCTAACAAACAAGCACTTTAATACAGGGACAAAGAAATTTATCAAGACAGTTATTAGGAGCATTTTAAGGTTAGTTATAATGGGTGGATCCAGAGGACAACAGGAAAGAAAATGTTTGAACAATCACGATGTGGATATGACGAAATGCGATGGAAACTTTCTGCCCTGAAAGAAAATCTAAGTAACAAACTGAAGAGAAAAAGACATTGATATATCTCTGATTAACAATATACGAAGGGGAAGAACTAAACAAACTGGACACCTAATTCGACATAACAGCGACATAAAAACATCTTAGAAGGAAAAATCTTGGGGAAAATCAAGAGGCAGGTCTGGAACAGCCATAGCACAAAGTGTTATCAGTGGAATGATCTGCGGTGATAACAACCTACGGTAAAGACTGCGAGGGACAGAGAAGGTAGGCTACCATCAGGAGGACGTTACCTTTAGTGAGTGGTGGTAGCGATGAAATCCCAGTAGTCCATCATGAGAGCCAAGAATGAAATTTTTGGATGACGTGAATGGACAATTTTTTTCCATGCACATGTGACACCCACTTGAATAAGTGCATATAGTGTGATTTGTAGTAAACATTGTATGGTTCGTTTCCTTGGTGCTTCTGGCTAGATGAGACATTTTAACGAGGCTAAAATGTTACCTTTCTCGCAAGAACTTAGCATGTGATGCACCTTATATTTTAGAAGATGATGGTTGACGACCGTGCTGTGCACAAAACCAAATGGCACATAATTATTTTAACGAACTGACGACGATGTGTCCACACCTGTTGTTATAAATGCACTCGAAACTGGACAGTGCCTCAAACTAGCAGTGCAAATGAAGTAATTTAAAACACAGCCTGGTGGAATCATGTCATTTTTCAAACATATTAACAACAACAATAGTAAGTCACCCAACTATATACATCGGTGAAGCACTCGTGTTAGTACCCAAACCGTTTTCTGCAGCACTTACCTTGGACACACGACTCTCTCTTCTCAATACGTTAGAATTTCCTTCATTTCACTCGACGAATTAAGGCTTATAGCTAGTTAGCATTGTGCACTGCGGAAAGGAAAAGCTTTAATGGCGAGTGCTGCAACCTTGTGACTTGCGGAAGAATGGCTGTCTGCGGTCATGCAATTGCCAAACACATCGACGTCGAGGTTTTATGGTTTCAGCTCTGCTTTATGGACTGTGAAATGATGTTACACATGATCCAGAGGCTGCTTGTAAGCGTAACAGCATCTCTGAAGTATGACAGCTGGATGAAGTAGTTAAAAGCAGAATACAAATCTGACAGAGAGGCAGCAGATAGTTGGCACCATCAACTACACATACCACAGAGGGTCCAGCAGAGCACGAGCCTGTTTCTGGTACCACTTCTACATAAGCGTATCTTAAGTTCCGGGTTTTACGTGTAACTCAGCGAGTGATTTTATATCTGTTAAATGTGTTGCGTGAATACGATGTAGCATAAGCGACATTTTTTGTCAATGGCTCCACAGCTGGCTGCGTGTGGGAAAAACGACTTAAGAGTAGTTTAGAACGATGGGAGCCTTCTCTAAATACTCGCACAAACGAAAAAATGGCTGACATCGAAATAAGTGTCCAAGGAATAGAAAAGCAACTGAAATCACTCAACACAGGTAAGTCCACTGGACCTGACAGGATACCAATTCGATTCTACACAGAGTACGCGAAAGAACTTGCCCTCATTTTAACAGCCGTGTACCCGAGTCTCTAGAGGAACGGAAGGTTCTAAATGATTGGGAAGGAGCACAGGCAGTCCCAGTTTTCAAGAAGGGTCGTCGAGCAGATGCGCAAAACTATAGGCCTATATCTCTGACATCGATCTGTTGTAGAATTTTAGAACATGGTTTTTGCTCGCGTATCGTGTCATTTTTGGAAACACAGAACCTACTCTGTAGAAATCAAATCAACATGGATTCCGAAAAACAGAGATCGTGTGAGACCCAACTCGCTTTATTTGTTCATGAGACCCAGGAAATATTAGATACAGGCTCCCAAGTAGATGCCATTTTCCTTGAATTCCGGAAGGCGTTCGATACAGTTCCGCAATGTCACCTGATAAAAAAAGTAAGAGCTTACGGAATATCAGGCCAGCTGTGTGGCTGGATTGAAGAGTTTTCAGCAAACAGAACACAGCATGTTGTTCTCAATGGAGAGACGTCAACAGACGTTAAAGTAACCTCTGGCCTGCCACAGGGAAGTGTTATGGTTCAAATGGCTCTGAGCACTATGGGACTCAACTGCTGAGGTCATTAGTCCCCTAGAACTTAGAACTAGTTAAACCTAACTAACCTAAGGACATCACAAACATCCATGCCCGAGGCAGGATTCGAACCTGCGACCGTAGCGGTCTTGCGGTTCCAGACTGCAGCGCCTTTAACCGCACGGCCACTTCGGCCGGCGGAAGTGTTATGGGACCACTGCTTTTCACAATATACACTACTGGCCATTAAAATTGCTACACCACGAAGATGACGTGCTACAGACGCGAAATTTAACCGACAGGGAGAAGATGGTGTGATATGCAAATGATTAGCTTTTCAGAGCATTCACACAAGGTTGGCGGCGGTGGCGACACCTACAACGTGCTGACATGAGGAAAGTTTCCAACTGATTTCTCATACAGAAACAGCAGTTGACCAGCGTTGCCTGGTGAAACGTTGTTGTGATGCCTCGTGTAAGGAGGAGAAATGCGTGCCATCACGTTTCCGCCTTTGATAAAGGTCGGATTGTAGACTGTCGCGATTGCGGTGCATCTTATCACGGCATTGCTGCTCGCGTTGGTCGAGATCCAATGACTGTTAGCATAATATGGAATCGGTGGGTTCAGGAGGGTAATACGGAACGCCGTGTTGGATCCCAACGACCTAGTATCACTAGCAGTCGAGATGACAGGCATCTTATCCGCATCGCTGTAACGGATCGTGCAGCCACGTCTCGATCCCTAAGTCAACAGATGGGGACGTTTGCAAGACGACAACCATCTGCACCCACAGTTCGACGACGTTTGCAGCAGCATGGACTATCAGCTCGGTGACCATTGCTGCAGTTACCCTTGACGCTGCATCACAGACAGGAGCGCCTGCGATGATGTACTCACCGACGAACGTGGATGCACGAATGGCAAACTGTAATTTTTTTGGATGAATCCAGGTTCTGTTTACAGCATCATGACGATCGCATCCGTGTTTGGCGACATCGCGGTGAACACACATTGGAAGCGTGTATTCGTCATCGCCATACTGGCGTATCACCCGGCGTAATGGTATGGGGTGCCATTGGTTACACGTATCGGTCACCTCTTGTTCGCATTGACGGCACTTTGAACATTGGACGTTTCATTTCAGATGTGTTACGACCCGTTGCTCTACCCTTCATTCGATCCCTGCGAAACCCTACATTTCAGCAGGATAATGCACGACCGCATGTTGCAGGTCCTGTACGGGCCTTTCTGGATACAGAAAATGTTCGACTGCTGCCCTGGCCAGCACATTCTCCAGATCTCTCACCAATTGAAAACACCTGGTCAATGGTGGCCGAGCAACTGGCTCGTCACAATACGCCCGTCACTACTCTTGATGAACTATGGTATCGTGTTGAAGCTGCATAGGCAGCTGTGCCTGTTCACGCCATCCAAGCTCTGTTTGAGTCAATGCCCAGGCGTATCAAGGCCGTTATTACGGCCAGAGGTGGTTGTTCTGGGTATTGTTTTCTCAGAATCTATGCACCCAAATTGCGTGAAAATGTAATCACATGTCAGTTCTAGTATAATATATTTGTCCAATGAATACCCGTTCATCATCTGCATTTCTTCTTGGTGTTGCAGTTTTAATGGCCAGTAGTGTATATAAATGACCTAGTAGATTGTGTCGGAAGTTCCATGCGCCTTTTTGCGGATGATGCTGTAGTATACAGAGAAGTTGCAGCATTAGAAAATTGCAGCAAAATGCAGGAAGATCTGCAGCGGATAGGCACTTGGTGCAGGGAGTGGCAACTGACCCTTAACATAGACAAATGTAATGTATTGCGAATACGTAGAAAGAAGGATCCTTTATTGTATGATTATATGATAGTGGAACAAACACTGGTAGCAGTTACTTCTGTAAAATATCTGGGAGTATGCGTACGGAACGATTTGAAGTGGAATGATCATATAAAATTAATTGTTGGTAAGGAGGGTGCCAGGTTGAGATTTATTGGGAGAGTCCTTAGAAAATGTAGTCCATCAACAAAGGAGGTGGCTTATAAAACACTCGTTCGACCAGTGTGGGATCCGTACCACCAGGTCGGGCTGACGGAGGAGATAGAGAAGATCCAAAGAAGAGCGGCGCGTTTCGTCACAGGGGTATTTGGTAAGCGTGATAGCGTTAGGGAGAGGTTTAGCAAAACCAAGTGGCAGACTCTGCAAGAGAGGCGCTCTGCATCGCGGTGTAGCTTGGTGTCCAGGTTTCGATAGGGTGCGTTTTTGGATGAGGTATCGAATATATTGCTTCCCCCTACTTACACCTCCCGAGGAGATCACGAATGTAAAATTAGAGAGATTCGAGCGCGCACGGAGGCTTTCCGGCAGTCGTTCTTCCCGCGAACCATACGCGACGGGAACAGGAAAGGGAGGTAATGACAATGGCACGTAAAGTGCCCTCCGCCACACACCGTTGGGTGGCTTGCGGAGTATAAATGTAGATGTAGAATAAGTGTGGTTGTCCTAGTAAGCTGTGCTGAGTGTTCACGCTAGAGTATTTGGGCAGACAAAGAGGTTAGGGGGCTTCCCATGGCGTCATGGGAACATTTCTAGTTTTCAGTACTTACTGAGTTACTGAAAAGGTATTCTAACCGACGACGAGGTTATTACAGACACAGCAGAAGCTCGTAATAGGTAAGGCCGGAGAAAGAAACATGTTGTGTCCGTTTGAAATGCACCATCCCGGCATTTGCTTCAAGCGATTTAAAGAAGCCTCAAGGGATTTAAGGAAACCACACAAAACCTAAATTTGGATGGCCAGACAGTATTTTATGTATTTCATAAGGCTGTAGTCGCCGCGCTGCCTGTTCCTTCGGATATGCACGCACGAAAGAGCATTGCATCGTTCTTCTTAACAAAGACACTGCAGTCTGGTACCCCTGTAACAATCGTTAGAATGGTCCAGGCCTGAGGAGGAAGTGTTAAGGTCTGGAAATCTTTTCCTGACATTCCGTGGGTGATCTCGTCATCCTGGAAGGCAAAATAGATCAACAAAAGTACATATCTATCCCTGGGCACCATGTCTACTTCCAGGCCTGTTCCCTGCACAACTGCAATAACAGTACGACTATGCAACATGTTACATAGCTCGCAGCGTACATTCAGCGTTCGAGGAGTACCGCGATGAGTTTACTCCATTCCCCTGGCCACCAGACTCCCCGGATTTAAACAGAATCGAGAATCTATGGGGGCCACCTCGACTGGGAAGTACGCGTCACAGATCCTCAAACGTGAAACCTAACGCAGCTGGTCACAGCACTGGAGTCAGTACGGCTCCACATCCCCGTCAGTACCTTCAAGGTGCCCGCCCGGTTAGCCGTGCGATCTAACGCACTGCTTTCCGGGATGGAAGGCGTGCCGGTCCCCGGCACGAATCCGCCCGGCGGATTAGTGTCGAGGTCCGGTGTGCCGGCCAATTTGTGGATGGTTTTTAGGCGGTCTTCACCTGTCTCGGTGAATGCGGGCTGGTTCCCCTTATTCCGCCTCAGTTACACTATGCCGGCGATTGCTGCGCAAACACTTTCTCCACGTACGCGTACACCATCATTATTCTACCACGCAAACACTGGGGTTACACTCGTCTGGTGTGAGACGTTCCCTTGGAGGGGGGGGGGGGGTCCACTGGGGGCCGAACCGGACAGTAACCATAGGTTCGGTGTGGGGCGGCGGAGGGGTGAGCGGACTGCTGCGGCCTCTTGTTGGGTTGTGTACCACTGAGGCTACGGCGGGGACGAACCCTCTCCGTCGTTTCTAGATCCCCAGTTCCATACAATAGAATACCTTCAAGGACGTCGTTGACTCTCTTTCTCACTTCTCGCAAAGTCCACGCCGGAAAAGGTAGTTCAAATGGCTCTGAGCACTATTGGACTTTACATCTATGGTCATCAGTCCCCTAGAACTTAGAACTTCTTAAACCTAACTAACCTAAGGACATCACACAACACCCAGTCATCACGAGGCAGAGAAAATCCCTGACCCCGTCGGGAATCGAACCCGGGAACCCGGGCGTGGGAAGCGAGAACGCTGGAAAAGGTAGTTATTCAGATTTTTGACATATGGTTACGTTAACGTGACTGGGCAATGTACTTATACAGGGCCAGCTTTTAATTAAGCATATCGCATTCACTGGCGGTTTATATTAGGCCCCTATTGCGGGTGATCCCACCTGGACCTTAATTATTATTCTTTGAGCGTCCAGGATCGGGAGTATGAAACTCTAGTCAGAGAGTGCTAGAACATTCAATATTCAATTCCTGACAGACAGACATCCACAAAGCCCATCATCCAGTAACAGAAGCCCTGACTGGCAAAGTGGCGTTAGTTCAAACTATCTGTGTGGTGCTATAATCTTCAGACATCTACGAGTGGGAGCCAAGGTTCTGTGGTGCATAGGAAAGTGTTTTGTAGCTCACTGCGGTGCGCGGGTTGGTGGCGATCGTTTCTTCGGCAGTTACGATTATTTTCAGTGTTGTGATCCATGGGGACCGGCGAGCTAACGTGTCAAGTTCATAGAGTGAGCGGGATGAGGTAGTTACGTTTCTTTTCGTGAGCACCTAATGTGGAGGGCTTCTGGAGACGCTCTCTGGTCTAACGCAAACTTGATGACGGCAGACGTGAGCGATTGTGCATTTATAACAGCTAATTAAGAAAGGCTACGGCGGAAGGACGGGAGATGGCTAGGAATGATTATAGTGAATAAACTGTATAGTTTGTGTATAAACTTCACACTTGAATGGATATGCACTTGCCATTAATTGAGACACTTTTCTCCCTAGACATTTTAGATAGTCTTGTTTTGTACTTGCAGGCGGTTAAGTGGGAACTAGGAGTGTCATCTAACACTCGATGGAGTGACCGAATCTTAGCGTTTTCTGAGTGCAATCTGACAGCAGCAGGGCTGAAATCAGCGGTGGACAACTTTTGACTAACTCACCTTGTTTCGTGGGTCAAAGCGTAGCTGACGACCATTAAGAAAGCAATTTAATAATCGATCGCTTAATAAATGTTTTCTTTTCCGGTCGTCGGTCGCATGCATTACGCAACGGCCGGTAGCATTCTTCAACCACGCGGAGAAGAGCAACACAACACTGTAGAATTATCTGTTTACATCCGGCGAAGACAGGAAAAGTATGACGACGCGTAACCTTGCAGAACCTGAACGGAGCATAGCCGTCGGGCCCTGTACCGTGGGATATTCCATTCCATACCTGTGCGGACATTCCACAATCCTTAATCTACGGACTGAATAAGATAAACATGCTTTGGCTTGTGTTCTTCTTTGATCAAACACAATTTTCTTCTTTTTGCATCCATACATTTTCAGTATGTTTCTACATCATCCGTGTATTCCTCTCAGTCTTCTGTCGAGTAACAAGTAAAAAGATACAGTGTAACACACATAGTTTTGTGGTTGTTGTCATTATATTCATAACATTTTAACAAAATATATACTTCAATGCCATTTGTTATTGACATAATGGACAAAATACCAAAACTATATGTATTACGATGCAAAGTTATACCTGTTACTAGAGAGAAATATAAAAGGATCTTACTGAACCACTGAATGCGTCCAGCAAAATTTGACGTGGCCTTTTGTCCCAGCGCATCTGCAGTAGCACACGAGAAAAGGGGCATCTTGTGGACGCAGAAAGCTTAAGCTAAAAATAAAGCGGCTAATGATCGGCTTTGGAAGGGAAGTAAACCATAGATTAGCGATGCATCAACGTTACGCTTATCAGAGACGAAGTATTAACTAGGGATACGCGCAGAAATCGTTCTGATTTTGTTGAAGTCATTTAGGGTACCCAAACAAAAAGTAAACAAGTGGATCACATTGAAATATGAACCGTTCTCCAGTAGATTTAGAGACATGAATTTAACTACTGCACCAAGTCCCTAGATATCAAAAGAGATCACAGCTACAAGCTCGGTGCCTATAGCGGACACTACTATCAAAAAATCAATCGTATATAGTAGTATTACGAAATTGTATTCCCTGCAGCGAACTGTTACGGATTAAATTCTCATTATGATTCTACAATGACGCGTACACATTTAGAACACTGTGAAACTGCACATCTTGACTGAGGCGAGACGTTTCAACCATATTCGTACAGTGTTGACTTCAGAAGCATTTCGTAAGGTCAATGCAGAAAACAAAGGACGAGCTACACCTTACGTTCCTTCAAACATAATTAAATCCACTCCTCCTCCTCATTATGGTGACGTAAGTTTGACTCCCGGGAGGATGTCAACATAAATGTTGAAAACCCTGAACTTGCAGACTCTTAAAGATGGAAGCCAACTATTCCCACAAAACCCACATATAGTGTTTCAAGAACCAGTATTAAGTGAAAAATCTCGAATTGTACTTCAGCCTTCTACGAAACGCTCCCGTAGAAGCAGCAAAGACAAAGATTAGACTAATTAAAGCAGTCAGAGACATCCGAGAAATCATTCTTCCCACGTTCCATATCCATTCGGAACAGGAAGAAACCCTAACATTTGGCACAGTGCTAAGTATTCCTTGCCGTGCAATTCACAGCGGTTTGCAGATGCAGAACATAAGTCTACTATCTCAACCAATGAGACACCTCTCGCTCTGCTATGTGCGCTATCCACATCTAAGAACACCACAGCAACGTGGACTCGGCATGCAACATTCTCGCTACCGCCATCGTCGTTTTGCTTTTAATAACAACGCTCTTTATTGTATTACTGTGCATTTCCTGTTGCAGTAAAGATTTTTTACGCTGGAGAAAGGTATTTTCAAGCCGTTGTAAAAGCTGAATACCGCGGTTAATATCTCTCGTGCAGGTCGTGCAATAACTCATTCTGCGATGGAAGTCCTTGTAATTATGCAAACGAGCTGCTATATATATTCTGTTTACTCACACCGCCGTTTGTGAGGCGACAGCAAGGGCACGTAACCTCAGTTAATTCAATAGCCAACGGTGACCTCAAGTGCAAAAGAGTATTGTTGTCTTACGTACGTTAAACACGCACACACGTTATACCTGTATATACCTGTATCACGAAGTATGTGCCTTCGGCTACATAAGATTGAAAACACTGTCTCACATCAGACACTGTGCTAATACGCTGTGTACAACACATGCTGCTTACGCTTAGTGGCTTCCCAATGAACCCACGATTTGCACAGTAAGAAAAACAGACACGGATGACAACAAACTAGGCAAAAATGAGGCGATATTGCGCGCAAAATTCATGGTTCGCAGGATAAAGTACTATATTTAATTTGTTAGCTGCTATTTCCTAATGTGTCCTGCACCATAGGAGCCCTACAGGCTGAGTTTCACAATTATTTTTATTATTATTATTATTATTATTATTATTATTATTGCCGTTAACTCTTCTGTGAGCCACTTTTCCTGATGGACACCTCGGAAGTTCAACAGTATTCACTAACAATATAAATTTGGAAAATTCCAATCAGTTGTCTTTATGCTGTTCATTAGTATATTACTTTATCAGTTTCACTAGTACACATGCTTCTTTTTGTTATCAGGGAGTATAATTATATGCGGGAATTCCTCAAAAACCTATTAAAACGCATGAAACGGAGTCCTTTGACAAAGAAAAACTAAATAATATGAGAAAAATAAAGAGAGTGGTGCATACTGCAGATCTGCTAATGCCATTGGGGGTTTAGCTGAATGTCACGACAAAGATACACTAAGTGATCAAAAGTATCCGGACACCGCCAAAAACATTCGATTTTCAAATTCGGTGCATTGTGCTGCCACCTAGTGCCAGGTACTCCATATCAGCGACCTCAGTAATCTATAACATCGTGAGCGAGCAGATTGGGGCACTCCACTGAACTCACGGACTTCGAACGTGGTCAGGTGATTGGGTGTCATTTGTGTCATACGTCTGTACCCGAGATTACTGTAACCGAGGTTTCCACACTCTAAACATCCCTAATTTCACTGTTTCTGATGTGATAGTGAAGTGGAAACGTGGAGGGACACGTACAGCACAAAAGCGTACAGGCCTATCTCGTCTGTTGACTGACAGAGACCGCCGACAGTTGAAGAGGGTCGTAATGTGTAACAGGCACACATCTATCCAGACCATCACGCAGGAATTCTACACTGCATCAGAATCCGCTGCAAGTACTATAAAGTTAGGCGGGAGGTGAGAAAACTTGGATTTAATGTACGATCGGCTGCTCGTAAGCCACACATTACGGCGGTAAATGCAAACGACGCCTCGCTCGGTGTAAGAAGCGCAAACATTGGACAACTGAACGATGGTAGGATGTGGTTGTGGCGAATGCCCGTTGAACGTCATCTGCCTGCGAGTGTAGTGCCAACAGTAAAAATCGGAGGCGGTGGTGTTATGGTGTGGTCGTGTTTTCCATGGAGGGGGGCTAGCATCCCTTGTTGTTTTGCGTGGCACTGTCACAGCACACTGTCACAGCACAGGCTTACATTGATGTTTTAAACACTTTCTTGCTTCCCGCTGTTGAAGAGAAATTCGGAGATGGCGACTGCATCTTTCAACAGGGTCGAGCACCTGTTCATAATGCACGGCCTGTGGCGCAGTGGTTACACGACAGTAACATCCCTGTAATGGACTGGCCTGCTCAGAATTCTGACCTGGATCCTATGGAACAGCTTTGGGATGTTTTGGAGCGCCGACTTCGTGCCAGGCCTCACCGATCGACATCGATACCTCACTTCAGTGCAGCACTCTGTGAAGAAAGCTTCCAGCAACTGATTCAACGTATGCCTGCGAGAGTGGAAGCTATTATCAAGGCTAAGAGTGAGCCAACATCATCATTAAATTCCATCATTACCAATGGTGGGCGTCACGAACTTGCAAGTCATTTTCAGTCAGGTTCAAAATGGTTCAAATGGCTCTGAGCACAATGGGACTTAACTTCTGAGGTCATCAATCTCCTAGAACTTAGAACTACTTAAACCTAACTAACCTAAGGACATCACACACTTCCATGCTCGGGGCAGGATTCGAACCTGCGACCGTAGCGGTTCAGTCAGGTGTCCGGTTACTTTTGATCACATAATGTATAGTCAGGAAGATTGGTAATATCAGAAATGCCTACTCAAAAGAATGTTAGGATTCACGGAAGTGAGAAGCGTCTTTTGTGGGCATATACTACTTGAAGTTATGGTACTGTAACAATATTATTTTTATTCTTTTTCATTTCGTCCCAAAATACCCCTGGGGTCTTTGGAGTTTTTGTCCCTCTGGTTCTAGTGGGAAATGGTTGATTTCACAATTTTTTGTTTGTAATTCAAGGAGTGACCAATGATAGCAAATGAAACGATAAAAATCACGCTGACAAGCAGTCGACAGGGGCTAAAATGTCTTCAGCAGACGTGGACGCCACTTACAAGAACCTCTGCGCCGTTCGTGAGCTACATTCCAGTGAAAAAATCCTGAAGGCCACAAGCGTTTTCCTGCAGGGTTTCCTGTCTGTGTGTGTTTACACGACGAGCGATAGGATGAATATAGTCTAGAGCAGACTCCTTTCCTAGAGGCACATTTCTTCGCCATTCCAGCTTTCTGTTATTATGTAATTAATACTAACTGCATGTAAAAATAGCCGATATGTAACTTTCCATGCGCATTTTTCTACCTGAATTCCATGCTATCGACTATCTTTGCTGAAACTCTAATCCAATAAATTCTTAAGCGCGAACAATATTTGACAAAAATACTTGAACTAGACAAATTTAGCGCAAAGATCTATGATTCAACAAGTGAGTAAAATTTAGAAAATACACTACTAGTTGGTTTATCACATGATTTTTGAATATAACAAAGCACGATACACTGACGGCTGGAACACTAAAAGTTTACTTATAATGGAATGGATGCGAGTGCTTATTCTGGCGCAGTAATTCCAAGCGTCCCTTAATATTTTCACTTAATGCCACTACTGTTGGAAAAGACAATTCGTAAATCATTGGTTCCAAATGGCAGAGGAACTGTCACCGCTAAATCAGACAGCGCTGGGGATTCTGCATAAACATCAAAAGAAAAAGTGTTAAGTTTTATTTTGAAAAATCAAGTTGGTGATTTGAGCCACTGGACAAAAAAAAATGGCTCTAAACACTATGGGACTTAACCTCTGAGGTCATCAGTCCCCTAGACTTAGAACTACTCAAACCTAACTAACTTAAGGACATCACACACATCCACGTCCGAGGCAGGATTCGAACCTGCGACCGTAGCAGCAGCGCGGTTCCGGACTGAAGCACCTAGAACCGCACGGTCACAGCGGCCGGAGCCGCGGGACAGTTCCGAAAAATCATCCTGATGTTACACATTTTCCATTGAAATGACGAAAATTTTCTCAATCAAATCTAATCATTGTTTTTATTTTTTAGTTCCAGTTGAAAATACTTCCGGAAGGTCACGCGATTTCCGCATACGCCAGTTGTTAAACGTTGGCCAAAATGGAGACAACAAAAAGGCTAAATGTCACACCAAAAGAATTTTTAATTTTAACATTGCTGACGACTGTGATTGCTTGTAATAAAATACGAAAAATTTCACAAAATGACTGTCACCGTAGAAACGTTCATCAAAAATGTTTCTCAACTGTCTACTCCTATAGTAAATTCTTCGTGCAAATGTGACTAAGTTCCCTAAATGTTTGCGTAGCGTGTCTCTGTGGTGACGCATAGGTAACAGCCTGGTATTCACCTAGTGGGATGTGGGAAACCGCCTAAAATCCCCATCCAGGCTGGCCGGTACACCGGCCCTCTCTGTCAATCCGCCTCCCAGCCCCAGAAACGAGTGCTGTAGCACACAAAGCTATCCGCGTGAATTCGATACGTTGCGCCGTTTCCGAGTTAGCGTAAGTTAGCCACTTTGGCCTTTGCGCGCGCAAATTCAAGCGAGCCGCCAGTTACTTATTACTGTCAGTTGTTCTCATAGCGTACAGCCGTAGATGATAGAGCACGAGACTGCCCAGCCTTTGGCTCGGGTTCGATCCTTACTACCCGGTCCACGCACAATTTTTGCATCGCTCTCGTTCTGGTTTAGGAAGCCAAACAAACACGTTTGGTGATAGCGCCTCTGGCGAGCTCCTTGAATTTGCGCGTGTATCGGCTAACGTTAATGTTAATTCATATGGAAACGGTGCAAGGCATCTATTTTTTTCGAATTTTTTTTCTTAACAATTATTTCTCAGCACAACCTACCCTACAACACTATTTCATACTTTTCAGACTGTTCCTGACCACCCTGTGTAGTGCAGCGACGGATCCGATACAATCAGTTGATAATTCTCATAGGGTAAAGAAATTAAAGAAACTGTGTTGACCGGCACAGTACCAAGGGCAGACGCTGAGTCAGGCCCTCGCTAACGGCCGGCCTGGGACATTACGTGAGAAGGTATTGCGCCACAATGGCCGCTGACTTCTGCAGGAGCCGCGGGCGACTTCCGCCTGTGTGTATCGCGCCCGTGGCATTTGTCCGCCATTAGAATAGTCGCCGAGGTCGCGACCTTGGCACACTGGGCGCCTCCTTCCGGTACAAACACGCTGCCAATCACCACAGCTCGCGCACAATAGCCAGCACACAAACCGGAGAAATACGTCAGTACTGAAGTCACTATGAGCTTTCCACTAGACAGAGAGGTTCTTATAAGGCCTCTAATAGGCGAAGCCATGAAGTTTCAATTATCACCTTGGAAAATAAAATTGCGTAATTAGTCTTTTGTTTGTTTGCAGGTACATGTCTGCAATCCTAGTACAGACGCGTCACAATAGCGTAGCAGGCTGCTAGAGGAGCGTAAAGATAGCGCACTCCATTGACAGTGTTGGTGGTCTGTGCTATTTTGTTTTGGCTCGTCCAGCGGCGTGATACGCTACTGTGGTTTGGGGATTTCATGTATACCAGGCTACAAATACGTATCACGTAACTTAATTTTTTCGAGTTCTTAATTAAAACGTTATGAGTACCCTTGTACGTAATCTACTTTATCACCGTTCAGTTTTGCTTCACCTAGAGGCATGCTATAGTGCTGTACTGCGCGTGGATTTCAATGTGTACCATGACTGCGGACATGTATCATTTACAAAAAATTATATACGAAACGTTATGTTTTGGAGTTAATAAAAAAAGTCATTACTATCCTTCATACAGAACGATGAAAGAGATACATTGCTCATCACCGTGTTTCACATACAGGGTTTAACATAAATCACTTTACACACTTCTAGACGTTGTAGGACGGACTTAGTAGATTAAATTTTACATAGGAACCCATGTTCGGAAATATCATTCAACAGAGCGTCTAAGTTATAGGTCACGGCGCCTCTAAATGTACAGGGTGACACCATAATGATGTTACAAACTTTCTAGTATGATGGAGGAGGATACATGTGTCAGTCTGAGGTATGGATCAAAAATGGCTCTAAGCACTATGGTACTTAACATCAGTCCCCTAGACTTAGAACTACCTAAATCTAACTAACCTAAGGACATCACATACATCCATGCGCGAGGCAGGATTCGAACCTGCGACCGTAGCAGCAGCGCGGTTCCAGACTGAAGCGCCTAGATCGGCTCGGCCACAGCGGCCGGCGAGGTATGGATCCATGTACCGAAGACGAACGAGTCTAAAGTTATAGTGGAATACATGTACTGGTACTGTTGTTGCTAAGAATGTAGGGTATGCAACTTTCAGAGGTGGTACTGTATAATGAACCATGTCAAGAAGAAATGTCTAGTGAACATGGATCTAAAATGTATACCCGAGAAGCTATGAGTAGCTGTTGATATATTCTTTACAGAGCGGATTCTGCATTCCTGACTGGGTTTGGTTTATACCATTACATGTCAATGCATCTTCGTTGATTTCACGCACTCATTCATTCATTTAACGTAGGTAAATCTAATTCAATGGATATCTCTTAAGTTTGGAAAGTTGGAGATGTGATATTCAACGGTTGGTGCTCGAGTCTCAGTCCACCACGCAGTATTAATCACTTAGGAAGTTTATTGTGTACAGGATCGGCGACTTAACATACATTCTTTAACTACCAGGAGAAGGATTCCATAAAGTCAAAACGACTTTTTTCAAGCCCAATTTCGTAGCAGTCTTGATGGAAGCCACTTTCCTGCGTAGTCTGTTGTTCAATTTTTAAACAAGCACTTTATTTCATAAAATAGCTAATTTCACCCCTTTGAACTCTATCAAGCTACATCAAAGTAAAAACTGTAATGCATATAGCACGACATATTCCGCTCAGCCGGGCGGAGGAAGTAACGTGTGGTTACGTCCCTAATAATGGTTTCGCAGGACCATAGTAGTTACGGGCACTACTACCTCAGACGTGATGTCGATTTGTAAAATGGAAAAGACCGCGTAAGAGTTGCCTTCAGTTTTAAAAAAGACGTCGCGTCTGAGATAGTTGCACTCATCTACTCATGAAACTGACTTCCCACAAAAAATTCACGGCAGCTGTACACTCGTCCATACAACAACAACAAAAAAGACCATTCTCGTAGCAGTTCTCATTAGTGTTGAAAGGATCGTCGGATTACAAATCCAAAGGTCCAGGATTTGATACTCAGTCTGTACAATATTTCTTTCCTGTCCGTTATCACTTTTTCACTACTCAGAATTATTTTTTTACCTAACAAATGACCATTCCTTGCGTAAATGCACCTGGCAAGAGTGGGCATCATCAAGATTTTCAGTTTCCTTCAACGCTGGAAGCGGACCACTCGCGGGTCGAGTACTGTATCCACGTGGTAAAGCCGAATGAGCGGCAGTGGTTCCCCATCGCTCGCTATCCACGCTATTCGGTCTCATTCGCTTTCACGCGGGGAGCACTCGTCTAGTGTGACCTAAAGGCGTCTACTCACTAGCAGGCAAACGTCCCCAACTCGCCTGCACAAGCTACTTCTGCGAGATCTATGAGGTAAAAAACGCACAGCGAGTCGACTTCCGCTAGTCTCGCTAACTTCCAGAAATAGTTTCGGCAAGTGAGCGGAAACAGTTTCTTGGACCTTGTTGCCAAGTGCTTGCTGAACTCTCCAGTTGCTGGTAGGCATTCTGTAACTTGCAGAAGTATTGTGTGTTTAATGCCGGTACAAAAATGTCAGTATCGAGAAGGAGAAGGGCGCGAAGACACACGGGCCGAAACAAATGTACCTTTCGAACTCCTAAATATACTAACTGGCCACCGACAGCCAAGGACCTACGAAATTAATTCACCGATTATTTTGTTTCATCAGATAGGGAACTAAAACGGCAGTACAGACGTATTTAAATTTAAAGTGATTTTTTAACGTCAGTGTAAACGTTACATTTGTAATAAAAACAACACTGTTTGCAAAAATCAAAGACTAATTAAAAAGCCGCGCGGGACTAGCCGAGCGGTCTGAGGCGCTCCAGTGATGGACTGTGCGGCTGATCCTGGCGGAGGTTCGAGTCCTCCCTCGGGCGTGTGTGTGTGTGTGTGTGTGTGTGTGTGTGTGTGTGTGTGTGTGTGTGTGTGTGTGTGTGTGTCCTTAGGATAATTTAGGTTAAGTAGTGTGTAAGCTTACGGACTGATGACCTTAGTAGTTAATTCCCATAAGATTTCACACACATTTGAACTAATTTAAAGGCGAAATCATAGTAATGTAGCATGCCACATTTTCGTATCCTGTTTTCGAATATTTCATTGTAGACCTAGAATAGATGTGAGCGACTCGGAACTAGCATACAACATTCTCAGAAAATGTTTAACAGCGAAGTCATTTGATTTCATTGAATTTCGTCATATTGAGGAAGGAGACGGAGCGATCTGTTTTACTTGGTGAAAAGCTTTATGTAGCCAAAATCGCATAAATAGATCTTTACTATCGACAATCGTTTTCGACAGACTTTGCTTTCATCTTATGGTCTGTAACATAGTACATGTACAAGGGATATCTCTCTTTTCATGATTCATGGTGTTACATTTGAGCAAAAAATGTTCTTTGTTTGACATTGCAAGAATTGTCGAATGCGTGTGAATGTACAGTTTCCATTTCCGTTTCTTGTAGTGTCAAAAAAATTATTATCTTCTTTCTCAAATACTCCGTCGTAAATCCTGATAAGAGTCCATGTACAAGCACTATGTTACATACCAGAAGATGACAGTGAAGTCTATCGAAATCGGTTGTCGATAATAAAGAAGTATTTATGCAAACTTTGCTTTAGAGAGCTTTTCACCAGATTTTAGTTCATTTAATAGCATTTCTTCATAACTTAAATACGTGCTACTCCATATTCATTCCTTCATCTAAACACTTCTTATTTCTTAAAATTTTGTTTTTCGTCACGGCTTTTCTTCAATAATAACAACGATGCAATAACGATGGCGGCTCCTCTGGTTATTAGGCATGATACTGTGAACTTTCGCTTGCACATCTCACGACGCGACTCTGGTGGAAACACTTCTGGAAGTAAGTGCAAGAAGTTTCCGAAATTAACTTGCCGACACGACTTGAAGTACACTTGCTCAAGTTTTTGTTGTCAGTTAAGCAACTCAGCAAGTGCTTGCGAAAGTTACTTGACAGTGGCCACACGCCGTAAAAGATGCTAAGGAAACGTGGCGGTTAGCTACGTCGCAAAGCACTGCGAGGGCTATGGAAGAACATCCAGCCTGTGCACACTTCAACTTCGTGGCCGATGCGCATTCCCGTGATTTCCGGGTGGCTATTCGATCTATTCAAGCTAATGTGTCATTATGCACGGTAACGTCCCTGACCCAAACTTCCGCCAAGCGGTGTTTACTTGTGCTTCCCCCCCCCCCCCTCTCCCTCCCATGCACCTCACACAGTCGAGTGAACGCCACGAGAATCGAGTACACGTTTGCTGTTCTGTATTTATGGCATGTATCAGTTAGAAAAACGCACCGATAATGACTGAGATCAGTCGAAATTGATTTGCAACAAGATAAATAAATTATGGCTCCGCGACTGGTTGCTACATTCTTTATAATTTTATATTCCACGGTCGCTGCACAGAAACCTTATGCAGCCCAACATTCAAAATATTAGAGATGGTTGTATGATCGTAAAAATTAAAGCCTATAGAAATTTTAAAAGACCCTTAAATCGGTTAAAAGTCAACGGCCGTGCCGCGGTGGACACACCGGTTCCCGTCACATGACCGAATTTAAGCACCGTCAGGGGTGATTGGCACTTGGATGGTGACCATCCCGGCCGCCGTGCGCTGTTGACCTACCAGGGTGCACTCGGCCTCGTGATGCCAACTCGGGAGCTACTTGATCGGGTTGTTGCGGCTCCAAATAAAAAAAAAAAAATCACAACAGCCGAGAGAGCTGTGTACTGTTCCCATGTCCCACCATACACGCGTCCGATGACGCCCAATCCGCTGAGGATTAACAAGGCAGTCGGTCGGTATCGTTGGGCTTTCCGAGGCCTGTTCGGGCGCTATTAAGTCAGTTAAAGCCAATACCGAAATGCTAACATCCTTGTTGTCTGGTCGGAAGATGAGCTACGTAGAATTAACGTTACCTTTTCAGTAACGAAGCATTAAATTACGACACAAGGTTCAGCAGGGACGAGCAGAGCGGACATGACCCCAGGTTCGACAGGAGTAACGGTGCTAGGCTACGCAACGCCACGCCGCGTTACGCAAGGCAGAGGGGCGTGTCCGCTGGTGGCACGCGACCGTGCAGTTCCGCCCTGGCCTCGGAAGAGCGGGCCACGTGCGCCGCGCGTGCCCTCTGCCTTGTAGGGCGCCTACCCGCCAACAGGCTGCGCCACCAGCCGCTACGCTCTGAAGTCGCCGGGCTCGCCACCAGATGGCACCCCTTTACGTATCGCACTGGTGGCCTTGCGCTTGACTCGAAACCGAGGGGTCGCGGAATCCCGGTCGGACCTCGGATTTTTTCGGTGTGAGTTTTACCCAGCCTCCACCTCTCAACGATGTGAGGAGTCGCCAAAAACGTCACGTGGTTCGGATTTCACGACAGACTGTAAGTCCCCTTTCCCCGGTTGGATAACTGGGGTAGGTTAGGGACAAGCAAGCCGCCGAAGTGGCGTCCAATTGAAAGACTTTTGTACCAGACCAGTGAGACATACGAAACGAAAATTATTATTACATATAGCACTTTTTCACCATCTTCCGGGACGCGCGGTACCTTGCCCTCATATCCTAACCAAATTACAATCTGATCAAAATTATCTGGAGATCCATATGTAATGCGGAACTGACTACTGTATGTTACGAGACGGGCACCCGCCAGTATAAAAGGACGCGGGGAGTATTGCATTTGTCAGCGGAGAAGCAGTAACAGCAGAAAGGGTCATTCAGGACAGCTCAGTGACTTCGAACGTGAACTGGTCATTGCATGTGATTTGAGTAACGAATACATCAGATAAATTTCAACCCTCATAAGGCTTCCAAAGCTGACTGTTGCTGATATGATTGTCAAGCGGAAACGTGAAGAAGAACCGCAGCTAAACAAAGGCCTTGTACTGACGGACAGGGAACGTCGAGCGTTGTGGAAGGCGGTTTGTAAAAAATCGCTTGGAATCAACGGAAGCAATCACTAGTGAGTTGCTAAGTGCTACAGCTGTCCAACTGGCACAGTGACTATGCGTAGAGAGTTAAAAAGAATGGCCGAGCAGCTGGTCATAAGGCACATATCTTTGTAGTCAATACTACGCGCCACTTCAGTTGATGTAAAGAGCTACACCACTGGACAGTTCATGACTGGAAACGAATGAGTCTGTACCCTGTGGCAATCCGCTGGAAGGGTTTCGGTTTTGCCGAATGTTTGGGGAACACTGTCTAGAATTATGTGTAGTACTAACAGTGCAACACGGAGAAGGTGGTGTTAACGATGTGAGGGTGTATTTCGTGGTTGAAGTGTGATCCCCTTATAGCGGAAAGGTATAAAATCATTTTACAGCATTGTGTGTGGCAGAGGAACAGTTCCGACTCGATGACGATGGCATCAGCATGCCAATGCACCCTTCATCACGCAGCATCCGAAGGCAATGGTTTGTGGACAAACCATTCCTAAAGTGGACTGCCCTGCCCAGAATCCCGACCTGATACAAATGCAATACCTTTGGGATGCCTTTGAACGACATCCCAGCGTCCAGCTTAACTACCTTCTCTAATTTAGGCTTTTGAGGACGAATGGATTACCATTCCCTTAAACACTTCAGTCACCGCACTGCAAGTGTCCTCAGCAGAGTTCACACCATCATAAAGGCGAGAGCGGGGATATCCTTACTACTGTCCAGTAACAGAAGTTTGGATACTTTTTTATGAGATAGTATGTTTACAGAATTTGTTTGTTCTATTATGTGCTAAGTAATCATGCATAAAATCATGGTTCAAATCTCGAAAGTATGAGCTCAGGCTATAGGCACTACACTCGTCCCTTCCACAGGTCAAACGATTTCTACAGATGTCCCGCACGGCTGTAAATGTTTCTCCGTTTCGACCGAGCGCGAGACTAAACCTGTAGTAAACTACTCGTCCACTTAGATCACGGATTTTGACGCAAGGAATCACAGCTTAAGGAGACAGTTCAGCTTAGTTTCGGATTAATGTGAGTAGTTGCGTTTCTCGTCAGAACTTTGTGTAAACCGTGAAGGCAACCATATGAACTGTATTTATTTATCATGATGGTCCCGCCAGTGTGATGCTAGCAGCTTGCATAAATCGAAGGATAATACCTTTCCGCATATAGCGCAATGCGCAGGAACGGTAGGAAGCTATTTCAACGAGGCGAGATGAAACATCAGTAACATCAATAGCCTGCCTTAAACCTTCGTCTTCGACGACCATTCCTGACAGCCTTCAGATAAAATTGGTGTCACTCGTTAGGCACCAAACACGCCCTGTATACACCGCTGCTGGCGATTTGCCTGCCGTGTTCTGCCTCAGAATTAAGTCGTGAGGATACCTGGAAGTTGATCGAATCCTACTGCGGAAGAGAGGAGCGGCGCAGCGGGGAGGGGTGTGGTGGGGGATGGCAGAGGTGTGCAGGAAAGTTAGAGGAAGGGGAAAACGGCAACTGTATGCTGCCTTGATGAAGTGGAGTACGATGCAGAGGGGCGCGCAAGAGAGTAGTAGTGGTGGGGAGAGCGGGCACTGTTCCACGGCCGGGAATCCCTCTATTGTGTTGCCAGTCGCAGTGGAATGGTTTGGACAGGGGGAGGGGAGGGGAGGGGTCGGGAGGGGAAGTACGACCGCACAGCTTCACGGCCGTTTCCGGGCTTGCACCGCAACTGATCCGGAAGTGCAGCGACGGAAGGAGTGCCGAGAATACTTCGGTGACAGGACATCCCCTTTTAAAAGGCTGTCATGTCCCAGACAAGCCAATTACGTAATTGCCACTGGGAAGCATATGCTTGTTGCGCAGCTGCCGTCTGCAACATTTATGCAGCTGCCACAGAAAATACACAAATAAAAGTTGTGCAGCTGTCTTTCAGTAGCACGCGCCTCACAGCTCTTATCCCGAACGAACTATCACGCACTTCTCATGTCTCATGTTGCACTTACAAGGGAAACTCCCTATCCCCCATACCCCTCAGATAGACACAGTGAACAGTCCAAGCACAAGCACTGCAATGCAGAGTAGCTGGGAAGAGAAATGGTTTCGTGGTTGATGGACTACTACTCAAGGCGCTCAATTTATGTAACAAAAAATTATATATATAATTTTTGTTAGATAACAAACAAACAAAAAACAATAAATTAAAACGTAAAATAAAGTTATGTTAAATTTACATGGTTGCCCTGTGGTTTCTTTTTCTTTATCCTTTCTCGCCCGCCCTCATAGCCCTAGGTTAGTCTTACTGGGAGTAGCTGGGAGTAGCATTAGATAGGGGTCAAAGCCTAAAGTGGTGGTATGATGGTTTGTATTTAGCGTAAAAGTCGTAGTGGCAATTTTGTTCGCTGAATACAAATTTGTGTCTGTGCCTTGGTGTAACGTCCATTTGCAACAGCGAGATGTAAGGTAGGGGCCTATAATGACAGTTGATTCTGCACACGTACTGTATTAGCAACCGAAAGAAAGTGGCTTTAGAATGAGAACCACAAACGTTTGATGACAAGGCGGCAAGTCAACCGAATCCTCCACCAGAAAACGCGTCTGGTGTGTCATACACGGCCTTATTGACAACACGTGTCATCTGATAGCAATCTCTTACCGACGCACACTATTTGTACGACTGGTAAGTAAGTGCGATATGCCTCCTTGCCCGATATAGGTGTTCGTATATACGTGAATGTGATCACTCCCGAGGAAATGAAAAAGAAAAAAACATAATACACTGAACATCCGAAGAAACTGGTACACCTGACTAATATAGTCTTCAGTCCCCGAGACCACGCAGAAGTGCCACAACACGACGTGGTATGTACTCGACTAACGTCTTAAGTAGTGCTGGAGGGAGCTGACATCATGAATCCTGCAGGGCTGTCCACAAATCCGTAAGAGTACCAATGGGTGGAGATCTCTTCTGAAAAGGATGTTGTAAGGCATCGCAGATATGCTCAATAATGTTCATGTCTGGGGAGTTTGGTGGCCAACTGAAGTGTTTACACTCAGAAGAGTGTTCCTAGAGCCATTCTGTAGCAATTCTGGACGCATGGGGTGTCGCATTGTCCAGCTGGAATTGCCCACGTCCGTCAGGATGCACAATGGACATGAACGGATGCAGGTGATCAGACAGGATGCTTATGTACGTGTCACCTGTCAGAGCCGTACTTAGACGTGTCAGGGGTCCCACATCACTCCAACTGCACACGCCCCAGACCATCATACAGCCTCCACCAGCTTAAACAGTTCCTTGCTGACATGCACGGTCCATGGATTCATGAGGTTGTCTCCATACCTGTACACGTCCATCCGCTCGATACAATTTGAAACGATACTCTTCCGACCAGGCAACATGTTTCCAGTCATCAACATTCTACAGTCGGTGTTGAAGGGCTCAGGCGAGGCGTAAAGCTTTGTGTCGTGTAATCATCAAGGGTACACGAGTGGGGCTTCCGCTCCGAAACCCATATCGATGATGTTTCGTTGAGTTGTTCACACGCTGACGCTTCCTGTTGGCCCAGCATTGAAATCTGCAACAATTTGTGGAAGGTTGCACTTCTGTCACGTTGTGCGATACTCTTCAGTCGTCGCTGGTCCCGTTCTTTCAGGATCTCTTTCCGACCGCAGCGATGTCAGAGATTTGATGTTTTACCGGATTCCTGATATTCACGGTGCACTTGTGAAATGATCGTACGTAAAAATCCGTACTTCATCGCTACCTCGGAGATGCTGTGTGCTATCGCCCGTGCGCCGATTATAACACCACGTTCGAACTCACTTAAATCTTGGTAACCTGCCAATGTAGCGCAGTAACCGGTCTAACGACTGCGCCAGACACTTGTCCTATACAGGCGTTGCCGACTGCAGCGCCGTATTATTCCTGTTTACATATGTCTGTATTTGAATACGCATGCCTTTACCAGCTTCTCTGGTGGTTAAGTGTAGTTTGTCACATAGGCTGCAAGTTTGTCACATAGGCTGCAACAAATGAACGCAATAGTTTCACTATCACACAGTTTCTCTGTGCTCTGTCAAAATATACGTTTTTAAAGTTTTTGCAGTTGCGTTCCGTTTCGGAAATTGACTCTTGAATTCCTTTGTTGTGATATAGTTCACAAGAGTTTATTTGTTGTTTTCATTTCCGTGAGACGTCTATCTGGTATCTCGCCTGCTCTCACTAATCAAATTGCGACGGCAACGTATTATTACCAAATGACTCATATTCTACAACCAGTGTGTGGTATGACAGCTGCGAAGACTTTAGAAAGAGAACAAACATTTCAATAACCGGACGGACAGTTCATAATGTTGAGAAATAAATAAATGGCTCGATGGAGTTTTGAACACGGCTCGCCCGCTTAGCAGTCCAACACCACGTTACACTTGCTTCTCTTGGACCGTTCACTGTTTCTGTTTTGCTGTTTTTTCATAGTCCAGTACACCTTCTTCCTGTCTTCATGCTTGATCTGTGTTCAGTTTTTGAAGGGCTATCCAACGCACCGTCTTGCCACTATCCCGGGGGGGGGGGTTCCCTTGTTAGTCCACTATGCTGGATTCGTAGCTACCCTATTGAGACTAATCCTGTTACAAAGGAACGAGCATGGAGCCCAGCAGCATTCAAATGTCTGTGAGTAGAACTAAATTACAGCCAGACTGGAGAAAATGTGCAGAGAGGTAGCAGACACGCTTACGAGCGGCGGACGCTGAATTTTAGATTTTGCGAGGATTCGCTAAACCACACAGTACTCGAATGTTTCTCGTTTTCTGACTACGTTAAATCTTGCATTTTAATGATCCTGCCAAGTAATGTTCTAATTCTGACCAAACAGGAGTTCATTACAAGAACTGTCACACTGACTCTCAAAGAACGCATATTTAGTTTTACACTCAACGCTAAATGTTTCTGTAACAGTATGTGAGGGATTATATTCATTTATCTCTAAACGTATACATGTCAAAAGTAAATGAACACTCCGTCGTGTGATTTATTTTATCTTAAAATTTTTAAAGAACCGAGTAATCTCCCTTACAAACTTGCTTTATTAGCCGCAAATGGAAACGTACAAGCAATACTGAGAATAATCCACATGATTTTGGAAATGACACACTATGAGCGCCCGTTTAGCTTCTTACGAATATGCTACCAGGCACTCACAACACATACAGTACCACGCTTAATCACCGTACAGCATTATAGAATGCTTGTGGTGTTTTGTCGGCATTAGATGAAGGTTTAACGTTCCATCGACGACGAAGTCATTACGGACATAGCACGAGCACGGCCAGGACAAGGATGGAGGAAATCGGAGGTGTTGTTCTGAAAGAGACCATCCCAACAGTTGCCTTAAGTTACTTTGATACATATTAAGTAGTTCTAAATTTGTGTTTGGAAGGGGTATGACCCAAACAAACAACTTTCTTTTTCTTTCTCTATTACCCAGACATGTTTCGCTGAATTTTAGCGGCAGGTCGCTGTGGCCAAGCGGTTCTAGGCGCTTCAGTCCGGAACCGCGCGACCTCTACGGTCGCAGGTTCGAATCCTGCCTCGGGCATGGATGTGTGTGATGTCCTTCGGTTAGTTAGGTTTAAGTAGTTCTAAGTGCTAGGGGACTGATGACCTCAGAAGTTAAGTCCCATAATGCTCAGAACCATTTGAACCACATTGTTGTCAGACACTTACGTGCTACGGCGTCCAGGGCGGTCGTCGTCTTTCTCGATTCTTTTGTAACATTTATACCACTTGTAAACTCTTGCCATACGAACAGCAGATTCGCTAAAAGCCACAGATACCTTTTCGAATGCTATGTTGCACTATTCCATTTTTCACGCAAACTTTAATGCAAATTCTTTGATGGATCTTTTTCGAAACTAGAAGTTCGCCGAGCACTCGAGAACACGTATAACCTTTTCCACCGTTAACAGTAAGCTATATATTCAAAACAACTGAAAATGCAAATATACATCAGGAACATGTGTGTCAACAAGATAAAAAATCTGAGAATCGAATGTATACAACCGCGAAACTGAAAAATTCTCGTTACTTTTTGATCAATCCTGGTACATAATTTTTAGTGCGTGTGGGTTCAAGTTGGCCGCATACGAAATACCACACTGACCTAAATTTAATGTGAATGAACATATTAGTCCCTAATACTACTCACATGACCAGTGATACAATTAAACTCAGATAAACATATTACCAGCTGTCAAAGTTTTGGCTTAGGAATTTGAACATTTTATTTCGGTTGTTCCAATGTGATACATGTACCTTTGTGAACTTATCATTTCTGAGGACGCATGCTGTTACAGCGTGGTTACCTGGAAATACCACATTAATGCAATAAATGCTCCAAATGATGTCCGTCAACCTCAATGTATTAGACAATACGTGTAACGACATTCCTCTCAACAGCGAGTAGTTCTCCTTCCGTAATGTTCGCACATGCATTGACAATGCGCTGACGCATGTTCTCAGGCGCTGTCGGTTGATTACGATAGCAAATATCCTTCAACTGTCCCCACAGAAAGAAATCCGGGGACGTCAGATCCGGTGAACGTGCGGGCCATGGTATGGTGCTTCGACGACCAATCCACCTGTCATGAAATATGCTACTCAATACCGCTTCAACCGCACGCGAGCTATGTGCCAGACATCCATCATGTTGGAAGTACATCGCCATTCTGTCATGCAGTGAAACATCTTGTAGTAACATCGGTAGAACATTACGTAGGAAATCAGCATACACTGCACCATTTAGATTGCCTTCGATAAAATGGGGGCCAATTATCCTTCTCCACATAACGCCCACCATACATTAACCCGCCAAGGTCGCTGATGTTTCACTTGTCGCAGCCATCGTGGATTTTCCGTTGCCCAATAGTACATATCATGCCGGTTTACGTTACCGCTGTTGGTGAATGACGCTTCATCGCTAAATAGAACGCGTGCAAAAAAATCTGTCATCGTCCCGTAATTTCTCTTGTGCCTAGTGGCAGAACTGTACACTGTACACGACGTTCAAAGTCGTCGCCATGCAATTCCTGGTGCATAGAAATATGGTACGGGTGCAATCGATGTTGATGTAGCATTCTCAACATCGACGATTTTGTGATTCCCGATTCTCGCGCAATTTGTCTGCTACTAATGTGCTGATTAGCCACGACAGCAGCTAAAACACCTACCTGGGCATCATCATTTGTTGCAGGTCGTGGTTGACGTTTCACATGTGGCTGAACACTTCCTGTTTCCTTAAATGACCTAACTATCCGGCGAACGGTCCGGACACTTGGATGATGTGCAGGATACCGAGCAGCATTCATAGCACACGCCCGTTGTGCATTTTGATCACAACAGCCGGTCCATTTTAACACGGGTAATGTATCACGGAGTAAATACGGTCCGCACTGGCGGAATGTTACGTGATACCACGTACTTATACGTTTGTGACTATTACAGCGCCATCTATCACAAAGCGAAAGAAGTGGTCCAACTAAAACATTCATATTTCTTTACGTACTACAGGAATATGTAATAAAAATGGGGGTTCCTATTAAAAAGAAAAGACGTAGTTGATATCCGTTTGACCTATGGCAGCGCCATCTAGCGGGCCAACCATAGCGCCATCTGGTTTCCCCCTTCAAGCTAGGCGAGTTTCGTTCTTTGTAGTTTTTTCGTTTGATGCTTATTTCGTGAGATATTTGGCCCGGTCTCTATCAATGGACCACCATGTGTAAATAGAGCAGAGACAAATGGGTAATAACTCTACCGGCGATTTGGACCGCAAATAGGGAAATCCAGTGACGTAAGCGATTTTGATAAACGGTACACTGCTATGGACCAGCGCCAAGCAGCGCCCGTCCCGGAAACGAACGCTTGCTCACTCGGTGCTGTCGTGAGCATCTACGCAAAGTGTTTAAAGGACGGCGGAACCACGAGTAGGCAATAAGGTGTCCACGCCACGCCAGATAACGTGGAGGTCGCAGGCTTGCCCGATTTGTAAATAAGGGTAGGCGCTGATCTGCGGCAGATGTGACGACAGAGTACAGTTATGATGCATGCGTCAGTGTTTCAGTGCACACTGCTGAACAAGGGACTGCGCGGCAGACGACCCCTTCCGTACGAAAGTGAAGTGGCGTTGTCTTGATTACCAAATTCACCTGATGCGACCCAATGGAACACACATGGGACGCTATAGGGCGCCAGCTTCGCGTCAACAAACGACCGGCCAGAAATTTGCGCGAATTGCCGTAACTGTACGTATGTATCTGTTACCAGACACATTCGGAAACATATCTAGGTGTTTTCAAAAGATATACGAACGCGCTATTAAAGAGATGATCATAACGTTTCAGTTCATCAGTGTAGGTGTTTCGAGGCCCATCCCCCCGCTGCTGGTTAGCTCGACGGGGATCTGAACCTCATACCACTAGAATGTGAGTCCACTGCATTATCGACACGCCACCCTAGCTCAGTCCGACATTTGGGGGACAGCCAACTTGACAGTGAAAAGTAGTATTTTGTGAGCAACGTGACTGCTTCGAGAGCAATTTAAATGAGAGCTACCGTGCTCGTCATTGCAGCGTTCGCCGAAGGACGAGTGGAGACTGGTGCCCGCGAGCACAGAACGTTTGTCAGGGACACAGAGACAGGAACAGGGAAGGGCTTATCGGCGGTGCAAGTCGGTGCTCTGCCCGCGATATCGACCAAACAGACCATTACGAGGCAACTCCACGCCAGCATTCTGTCTACCCTTTACTGCAATTGCACACTCAGCTAACAGGTCAAATGCGAGTTCTCTTCGCTTTTCAAGGAGGGGTAAATTACTGGAGTGCGACTAGTTAGAGCACATCCACTGAAAAGTGACGATGTGCCAGAGGCACTGACAGCAATGCGCTCGAGGTATGATGACGTACAAAAGTCAAGGTCAGATCTCATCGAAATATAACTGTGATCCAATCGTCACCAGTCGAGGCACCACACTGTGAGGAAGACTGTCACAGATAATAGCAGCGGTGATACTGCTGAGTGACGTCAGAACTCAGTTACCGCCACAATCTACTTCTGTAACCGTAGACCAATCGAGCAGCACTGGACAAGGTTCGAATGGCCGTCCAGCGATAGTTGAGTCGTGGTTTCTTTCTGTCACTTCGGGTGAATGTTGAAAGGGTTCCTCAAGACGCTCGCGAACAAGCCCACATTTTTTCACGACAGTGTTTCAGCTGTGTCTGTAATGAATTCTGTATCAACTAGCTGGGTAGCCCTAATATATCTAGACAGTAACGAACCGTTGATTCCAGTCTGTCTTCTTTCTTGGCATATATACAGGGCGAATCACCTAAAATTTGCATCGCAAATATTACGAAAATGGAAAGTGCTATAGACGTGCAGTTTTCACAAGGCTCGTACTGTTAGCCAATAAACAAATTGTAATACTACTTAGAAAGCATATTTTTTTGTGCAAACATACACTTTTTAAATTGAACAATGCCTACTGACAATAACAAACCAAAAGTAGTAGATACGTTTTTCCATTTCGGCAGTACAGTAACTATTGAGGGCTGAAGTAGAGCGCATATAGAATGTAGACTGACAAGAGCAAGAAAATGTTTTCTGAAGAAGAAAAATTCGTTAACAAAACATATAGATTTAAGTGTCTGGTAATTTTTTCTGAAGGTATTTACTGTAGTGTGATCTTGTATGGGAGTGAAATGTGGACTATTAATTGTTTAGACAAAAAGAGAATGGAAGCTACTGAAATGTGGTGCTATAGAAGAATGCTGAATATTATGGGAGTAGATGACGTAACCAATGTGGAGGTACTAAATACAACTGAGAAGAAAAGAAATTTGTCTGACAACTTGAACAAAAGAAGAAATCAGTTGATGCTACACTTTCTGAGACGTTAAGGGATCATTAATTCATTACTGGCCGGCCGAAGTGGCCGAGCGGTTAAAGGCGCTGCAGTCTGGAACCGCAAGACCGCTACGGTCGCAGGTTCGAATCCTGCCTCCTCGGGCATGGATGTTTGTGATGTCGTTAGGTTAGTTAGGTTTAACTAGTTCTAAGTTCTAGGGGACTAATGACCTCAGCAGTTGAGTCCCATAGTGCTCAGAGCCATTTGAACCATTTGAACCAATTCATTACTGGAGGGAAGTAGGTTGTAGTAGCTATTCGGAGCTGAAGGATGGAGTATCGTGGACTTTTCCATCAAACTAGTCTTAGGACTGAAGACCATAACAACAACAGCAGCAACAACTACTAGCCGCAGTCACAAGAGTTTCATTTCTCGATTTCTCGGACAATACGCCTTTGCAGATCGCATATACGAAGAAGAAAAATCTCAGTTTTCAATTATCTATCGTTTCAGTCAATCTTATGTCAATTGCGCGTCATTAACGTTAGGGGAGGTCTTCTAGAAAATGGGGGCAAGGGGTGTATTGCGCCAAACTATCTTTAATTCCTCCATCATTAACTTTAGGCAGTACAAAAGCCGAATCGGTCGGTCGTGTCTGAAGCCTTCGAGTTGTCGGCTTTATTGCGCCGATGTCTACCAGGTAATGGTTCCGCAAATCCGGGCAGCTATTTGTAATTCGGCGTCTGACGGCTGCCGGCTGCCCTCTCTCGTATCGACCTGCTGACAAAGCCAGCAACTGCAAAGGCACGTAATTGTGGAGAAACGACGGCACTTCCCTCTGTCTGCAAGGAGAGACCTTATCTAAGACGTGAGCACGGCACGCAACCCAAGTGATTTAGAGCCACAATAAACTTCAAGGTGCCCATAAAGTTAGTCCACAGGTCAACTTTCGACGCCAATCTACAGCAACGCTGACTTTCACTTCACCCGTCGACACACGCGACTCGTCTTCGACAAATTGCATTAGAGCTAAATACACACAAGGTCAGTAGTTCGGGACTTGCGCAGACATGAAATGAACTGCTTCAAATATTTATTCTTTGGCTGTGCGACGCGAACTGATGTGAGGAAATAACTAAAACACACATTTCCTACGTTCATTATAGCTTATTCTGAACTGTTTAAAAGAATAGCTTGATTTCTGATCCTAAGTAAGCAGCAACTATCACTTATATAATGGTAGCAAGTAATCTTTGAAACCTCAGTACATTTCTGACTTCTGGCTTTCAGTATACGGGAACCAATAACAACTCGTCGACTCACAATCACAGTCACACCTGGAAGTTTCCATATGAACAAATCATTGCAGTAGGTGACACAAATGTCACGCGATAAAAAGTCCTACAACCGACATTTGGGTTTGTAGTCTGATACTTATCCAATTATAACACACTAAAACTAAGCACGCAGGGCAACAAATTAGTCGCCCTAGGAGACCTCTCGCCAAAACCGAGCAACACCGTTTCTAATGTTGATGCTTGCCGACATTTTGCGTGGAAGAGAGTGCACAAGCATGTCCAGCTGAAGCCACTCATTGATGATTAGTTTCCGTAGAGTTACCAAATTGCAGATATGTTAACTGCTACGTTTCACTCCTTGACCCAGATATCCCAGACATTTTCTATGGGATTGAGATCGGGTGATTTAATGGGCAATCGATGTGCGATATGGTGGCCGAGTATTCGTCAAACCAGGAACTTACGCGTACAGCCCTTCGAACAGGGCTGTTGTCATCTTGGAAGACAAGAAAATTCACAGCATAGTCATTTATTTATTTATTGTTCCGTGGGACCAAATTAAGGAGAAGTCTCCATGGTCATGGAACGAGTCAATACATGAAATTACAACACGATAGTAAAAACAGATAAAATGAAATATAAGAAACATATTCAGGCGACAAGTCGTAAGTTTAAATAAAGAAGATCAACAATGTAACACTGGAATTGCTTAATTTTTCAGCTCTTCCAGTAGCTCCTCGACAGAATAGGAGTGAGCCATGAGGAAACTCTTCAGTTTAGACTTAAAAGTGTTTGGGCTACTGTTAAGATTTTTGAGTTCTTGTGGTAGCTTACTGAAAATGGATGCAGCAGAATACTGCACTACTTTCTGCACAAGAGTCAAGGAAGTGCATTCCACATGCAGATTTCATTTCTGACTAGTATTAACCGAGTGAAAGCTGCTAACTCGGGAATAAGCTAATATTCCTAACAACAAACGACATTAAAGAAAATATATACTGTGAGGGCAATGTCAGAATTCCAAGACTATTGAATAGGGGTCGACAAGAGGTTCTGGAACTTACACCACATATAGCTCGAACAGCCCGTTTTTGAGCCAAAAATACCCTTTTTGAATCAGAAGAATTACCCCAAAAAATAATACCATACGACATAAGCGTATGTAAATATGCTAAGTAGACTACTTTTCGTGTTGAACTGTCACTTATTTCAGATACTGTTCTAATGATGAATAAAGCAGCATTTAGTTTCTGAACAAGATCCCGAACATGGGCTTTCCACAACAGCTTATTATCTATCCGAACGCCTAGGAACTTGAACTGTTCCGTCTCACTTATAATTTGCTCATTCTGTCTGATCAAAATATCGGTTCTTGTTGAATTGTTAGAAACTGTAAAAACTGAGTGTTACTGTGATTTAGTATAAAATTTTTTTCCACAAGCCACGAACTTATTTCACGAACTACATTATTTGATACTGTTTCGATATTACACACAAGATCCTTCACTACCAAACTGGTGTCATCAGCAAACAGAAATATTTTTGAATCACCTGTAATACTAGAAGGCATATCATTTATATAAATAAGAAACAGCTGTGGCCCCAGCACCGACCCTTGGGGAACGCCCCACTTAACAGTGCCCCATTGGGACTGAACATCACTACCACTCTCAATATTGCGGAGAATTACCTTCTGCTTTCTGTTCTTAAAGTAAGGGGCAAACCAACTGTAAGGTACTCCCCTTACTCCATAATGGTCCAACTTTATTTTGTGGTCAACACAGTCAAAAGCCTTCGTTAAATCAAAGGAAACACCTAGCGTTCGCAACCTTTTATTTAATCCGTCCAAAACCTCACAGAGAAAAGAGAATATAGAATTTTCAGTTGTTACACCATTTCTAAAACCAAACTGTACATTTGACAGCAAATAATGTGAATTTAAATGCTCCAGTAACCTTGTATGTACAACCTTCTCGATAACTTTAGCAAACACCGATGGCATAGAAATAGGTCTAAAATTGTCAACATTATCCCTGTCTCCCTTTTTATAAAGTGGCTTCACTACCGAGTACTTCAATCGGTCAGGAAATCGGCCACTCCTAATGGAAAAGTTACAGATATGGCTAAGTACTGGGCTAACATACATAGAACAATACTTCAGTATTCTGCTAGATACCCCGTCATATCCATGAGAGTTCTTAGTCTTTAGTGATTTAATTATTAACTCAATCTCCCTCTTGTCAGTATCATGGAGGAGCATTTCATGTAACAGTCTCGGAACACTTTTTTCTAAGAGCGCTTTATGATTCTCTATTGCGACTAGGTTTCATCACGAGGATGCAGAAGAATAGGTCACCGAGAATGGTGAAATAAACATCCTGTTTCATGTTTAGGGTAATGGGAATGAGTGGGCCCAAGCCATGGTACGAAATACGCCATCACATCACAAGCCCCTTCAACTACACCCTTCACACACTGAGGTTTTAAACACCCCATGGGGTCGTCCAAGTCCAGCGTCATTTGAAAAGAGACAAAGTCGCGAATTTTCGGCCCACACTAAGCGACTCCAGTCAGCTACTGTTCAGCTTGTGTGTTGTTCGAGCCACTGAAGGCATGAAGCTTCGTGTGGCACTATGGGCAATGCCATTCTACAACGGTTTCGTTCGCAAAGGTTGCTCGGAAAATGATTGAGATAAATCCACAATCACTGACAGCAGCAATTCCTGTGGCGTTTGAAACAGATTGTCAATGACAAAGGGTGGCATTCGTCTCTGGTCGGTGTCGGTATTATTTGTTTTACGCCGCGTTACATGACTGCGAGTGCTTGACCGTTCTCTGTAGAAACGCTGGACCGTCCGCGTTGATACAAAAGTAAGACAACTTCATCCACAGAGTGGTCATGGACACTTCCAAAAACGACACGGAAGCTCCTTTCTGACATTCCGTCACATCTGCACGTTGAGTCGTCTTACTGCTGTGATTTCGTTCAACCGACTGGCACACGCACGCACACACACGCACACACACACACACACACACTACGTCGGGGCAGAGACTTGCTGTGAAAAGTGGAGAGTCACGTGAGCGCCTGGTACCAGTTCTGTATTTACAGGGCTCCGCAGCAACCAGTCTTCTCCATTGAGGCGGTGACTAATATTCTGTCCGGTTGCGCTCTACAAAAACTTCGGTTCATAAATAGTAAATAGTACAGGATTACTGGTAGCACTGGTACGGATACAAACATAAATGAAATTGTACGGGGTAAATTGGGAACCAACGAATTCTCTTTGTGTTTTTATATGCGTGGTTGATTGTTTTTCTCATATTAGAACCGCACACCATTTAGTCTTAGTCCTTACAGAACACAAATTTTATAAGTAATAACAAATTAGATTATCGCGTCACTTCCACGTTTTTATCTAACCAAAGCGATTACTTCTGACGCAAATACAGTTTACACGCACGAACATAAAAAAATCTATGTAATTACTGTTGTTTCTTTGCTCTCAATCGAACTTTATTCATCATGCTCGAAGGCAAGGCAGTTTCAATAGTATTGAAGCGATGTTTGATATATTCTTGCTTTGCGTTTTTCTTTTTCATATTTCTGATCAGAAGAAAGCAGCAACTACCACATAATGCTGGCAAGTACTCTTTGAAACGTCAATACATTTCTGACTTCTGGCTTTCGGTACACGGGAACCAACAATATAACATGTCGACTCACAACCACAGCGTTTTCTAGACAACCACAGCGTTTTCTAGCGTTGAATGGTAAATCTGTATAGTTTTCTTTTTTGTTACTCAATATCCCTCTGTATCACATTACAAATCAACAATTTTCGAATAAAATCTAAATTAAACATTGACAATTTGAGTTTTCCCATAAACACTGTTTATTTTCAAGTAACGGACAGACGGATAACTATGTAGAACAACAATGTTCCGTAGGTTACACGGCCCTTTATATATCCTCACTCTGCCGGCCGAAGTGGCCGTGCGGTTAAAGGCGCTGCAGTCTGGAACCGCAAGACCGCTACGGTCGCAGGTTCGAATCCCGCCTCGGGCATGGATGTTTGTGATGTCCTTAGGTTAGTTAGGTTTAACTAGTTCTAAGTTCTAGGGGACTAATGACCTCAGCAGTTGAGTCCCATAGTGCTCAGAGCCATTTGAACCATTTTTATCCTCACTCAGTTTCTTGACGGTTTTTAGGGGAATCTAGTAGGACACTGATCGCAACCTAAGAAAGCGATCGATATAACGCCAGAAATGTATGCAACACTTAAAGGCAACGCGGGTACGACCGTAACTGGTGAAACCAATTAGGAAAGCTACCGTTGCCTGCGTTAGTTTTAAAACTGCATTTGTAACACTTTTAAATGTGTGTGTTTCAACTGAAAGGAAGTATGGTTTATGATACAACCACACGTCACATTTTAACTAAGCTCATCTGATTAAATTAGAAATGGACGCTGATGGCTTTGCAGCTTATCTCTCTAAACCGAACTGATGCAACCATCCACTGGTGAAGAGATTGGAATGCAGGGCAGGGCAGACAACCTCCAATACGAGCACCCACTGCCATTATCGATCTAGCTCTCTGGTTATAGCTGCTTCACGCCGGTGTGACAAACGTAGTCAGTGTCGAGCGAGAACGAGGCGACTTTGCGTTTTGCGCAGTCAAGCCCGCGTGATCCGGCGATTATCTTTGGCCACGGTGGCGGCCACACATCACAGCACACACAAAAGGTGGGCCGGCGATCGAACCTGCTGTGGTGTGAGTATATCGGCAGTGGGACGAGCAGGGGGTGGGGGCCGGGAGCGTAGGGTGGGGGTCGGGAGCGTGGTGTGGGGTGGGTCATCGCTCCCAGGCGGACACGCGTTTATCGGCGCCGCGTGAGGACGCCCGAAACACGACAAAGCCGCGCATTGCGACGAACTGCAGGCGAAAGCGTGTGGGCCATTGCTGAGGAAGCGTGTGCACACTGCACGCGTGGCCATCCTGCGGTTTCGTGACACAGCTGCCGGCACGGCTGTGACTAAAATACTCACAGTACGGACGTACAATGTGGCACTGGCCACTGAAACTGTATGATCCGTTACCAATCGCTCGTCGAATTGTGGCTGTCCATCTATACATCCATCAATCTCTCACCCTACTCACGTTTTGTTCATGTCCTGTACACAATCTTACGGAAAAATATCCCTATTTACGTATTTGCCCATCGATAGGCGAAGACGCTTCGATGACAGGTACCACGAACATCTCAGGATTAGCGGACCTCGAAGTGGTAACTACGTCACGTGTCGACCGCCTACCCAAGTCTATCACCTGGGAACTACAATGAAGTGCCAAAGAAAGTGGTATAGGCATGCGTATTCAAATACAGAGATATAAACAGCAGAATACGGCGCTGCGGTCGGCAACGCCTAAGACAAGTCTCTGCCGCAGTTGTCAGACCGGTTACTGCTGCTACAATGGCAGGTTATCAAGATTTAAGTGAGTTTGGCGTTATAGTCGGCGCAGGAACGATGGGACACAGCATCTCCGAGGTAGCGATGAAGTACGGATTTTTATGTACGATCATTTCACGAGTGTACCGTGAATATCAGGAATCCGGTAAAACATCAAATCTCTGACATCGCTGTGGCCGGAAAAAGATACTGGAAGAACGGGACCAGCGACGACAGATGAGAATCGTTCAACGTGACAGAAGTGCAACCCTTCTCCAATTTGCTGCAGATTTCAATGCTGGGCCATCAGCAAGTGTCAGCGTGCGAACCATTCAACGAAACATCATCGATATGGGTTTCGGAGCCCAAGCCCCGTCGTGTGCCCTTGATGACTGCACGATACAAAGCTTTACGCCTCGCCTGGGTCCGTCAACACCGACATTGGTCCGTTGATGATTGGAAACATGTTGCCTGGTCGGACGAGTCTCCTTTCAAATTATATCAAGAGGATGGACACGTACGGGTATCGAGACAACCTCATGAACCCAGAGACCCTGCATGTCACCAGAGGACTGTTCAAGCTATTGGAGGCTCTGTAATGGTGTGAGGCACGTGCAGTTGGAGTGATATGGAACACCTGATAAGTCTAGATACGACTGTGACAGGTGACCCATAGTAAACATGTTGTCTGATCACTGCATCCATTCACGTCCATTGTGCATCCCGACGGACTTAGGCAATTCCAGAAGTACAATGCGACACCCCACGCGTCCAGAATTGCTACAGAGTGGCTCCAGGAACACTCTTCTGGCTTTCAACACTTCCGCTGGCCACCAGTCTTCCCAGACATGAACATTATTGAGCATATCTGGGATGCCTTGCAAAGTGCTTTGCAGAAGACATCTCCACCCCTTCGTACTCTTACGGATTTACGGACAGCCCTGCAGGATTCATGGTGTCAGTTACCTCCAGCATTACTTTAGATATTAGCCGAGTCCATGCCACGTCGTGTTGCGGCATTTCTGCATGTCCACGAAGGCCCTACACGATATTTTCTCTTCGGGCAGCCACCTCTAGTAGAACATCGCCAGTTAAGCCAAGCCACTGACACGCCGCATTCACTGTCGGTGGCTTGCATTACCCTGCTTCGCTCTGCTGGACATAGCGAATTCGTCATCCTGCCACGAGACTTGACTGTCAATAGTGGTCGAATACAGATGATAGATCCAGAAATATTTCCTCTGGACATCTGTGCTGCTGCGGTATATGTTGTGGAGACATTTCGAATTTGGTCACATCATTATCAAGTGCTACTCACTGTTACCTGTTGCAGATACTGAATCTTCCGAAAACTGCAAGTGCGAGTTCCTTCTAGCATTCTACTTAGTTTATTTTCTTGTGGAGTTCAGTTTCTCTCAAATACATGCATCTGGGGACTGAAGTTGTACAGATATTTGATGGTCGTAAATACTGACAGTGTAGAAGTGTTAAATGACAACGTGATCGTATCCCGTTATTTTATCGTTGAAACAAGACACATCATCAGCAAAGCATTTGAATCACATGATATGCCTTATTACATTTTCCTGCATAATGTGAACAATCACTGCTGAGAAGTTTTACTTTACCTATCAGTGTCGAGTTTCTGTGTTCCAAGAGCTGAGAAATATTCGGGGTACTGGACATACGAGAATCAACTTAATTCATAAAGTGCTGGTCCAATTTTAATCTGTCGTACAGGTACGATACATTGCAGAATGGATGAAGGCACGTTTAACATTTGGCGCAAGAACATTGTCATCGGATTCCCTGCTCGAAAATCGACTACAGGTTTTCGAAAGGTTGGATAAAGGCAGACGTGTGAGGGTACACAATTTCGCATACATGTTTGTCGAACCAAGTTTCAACAAAGCCTTTATTCGGAGTACAGTTCTTTTTATGGGAACATCACTTACGTCACAGGATGATGCCCAGCACACAAAATGTGTACTCAGTCCTCTGCTTGTGAGACCTCTTTTGACAGCAGCGATAGGAGTAAAGGAGTACTACGTACATTTGCCTGAACCCATCACAGAGTCATTTCTCTTCTGAACGATATTAAGCAGACAGCTCAATGTACAAAGTTTTTTTGCTACAAAGTAACTGCTGACAGTGAGTCGAAGAACGGTTGATACACATAGAATGAAATAAAGCAGTCTTTTCGCCTTGACTTTTCATTTAGTTGGTGCGATAAACACTAGTAAACTCCCCATCAGACTAACTGCGATGTATGAAATATTGCAACAAAAGAAAGGATTACAGAAAACTATGCGACGCAAGCGTCTGTGTCGATATTCATCTGCCCATCACTGTGATTACACCCTGCATGCCAAAATTAGGTTTAGGTGCAAGTTGGAGAAGCTGCACCTGTAGTCTATATGCAGGGTGATTCCGTTATAATGTTACAAACTTTCAGGGATGATGGAGCGGGGTAAAAGTATTAATTTCAGGTCAGGGAAAGTGATCTGGAAATGACCGGGTCGATTCCTTGCGCCAGTTTACCACACTAGGGAGCAAAATCGCACTGCTATGGGGACAGACGGTAGAACCTGTTAATATTACATCTCGTGGTTTTTATTGTTTTTATTATAAGAAATTATGTTTTAAAAATCTGAATTTCAGAATAGTATTTTGATAAACGATCTCTTATTGTTTCATCACAAGTTTAAAAAAATTGAAACTTGCTATTTTTATGGCAGAGTAAGGGGGCAGAGTGTATGGACGAAGAGATACGTGAGGAATCAAAAACCGAATGTAATAGCTTCATAGATACGACGAAATTTTCAGAAGGCATATGGCGTAACAATATGTGGAAAATCGATTATTTCTTCCTGTTCTTCGAAAGAAGGCGATGGAGAACTTTTCAAGTCGATATGCAGAATTGACATCGCGACTCCAGAAAAGAAATTAAGAAACATATTTATGCTTGGGCGATTAGTAAGAACTTGGAATCGTAATCATCTGCTTTGTGATTTAAAAAAGACACGGAAAACGTGTCGAAAAGTTTGTCTTTTACACATACTTTCATATAAAATTCTAGACTACTGCAAGTCACAAAAAGAAGTATTTGAACATGCACCTCAATCGCTTTGAAACTGAAAACTATCTTCAGACGCTTTTTTATTTCCAACAAATGCGCATTCGTTATACAGACCCAGTATCTCGACAAATGACTATTTTCCGTAAACAGAGACTGAATACAACTGCTGTAAGACGCCACGTTATTTGCACCGTCGAAGCACACAGCAGAGTGATGGGGAAGCGAAGTCACTGAAGTACGTACTCATTTTGTTAACAGTGAGGCACGATATTAGTAGCAATCTTTGTTATGACTCCAACTGAGTGTCTGAAAAACAAACTTGAATATATTTTTAGGGGCATTGGAGAAATGAAATATGACGGGAGATCTGATACGTACTACTTATTCGTGTCGGACCCCGCGGCGCTACTACATTGGGTTGACTGCTCTTTAATGGCCTTGTAGCCAACGTGAGCAGTGCAGCCAGTATGCGTCACCCGGCGGAGCTGCGCGACCTTGGCCAGTATAGGCAGATTACGACTCCAGTTCTGGCGCTTAGCGGTTATGCAACAGCCGGACTGCTGCAGAGATCCTCGATGGACAGCCAGCGAAAGGCCGGAAAAGCGGTACTTAACATTAGGACAAATATTTCAAATCTGCACAGTGATTACGCTGGAAAAAGTCAATATATGAATGTCCTTGTGACCGCCTCCGATACAGCCAGTACCGACATAGGTATGGTCACCGAACTTCACCAATCGCGCCACTGCGCTGGCGGTGACTCACTCTGTCAAACTGAACACTAATGGTCAACAAGCAGAACCACTTCTAGTACAGTGCACTATCAAGACGGCCACCTAGCAGTAAATCTGATCTGCCTATTCCAGCCAGGTGCTTTTCCCACACCACTGGGGAATCGTTCTAAGACTTTCGCTACGGAACGATTTACGAATTGATAAATGATGTCGGTTTGAATCTTAGGAAATAGACTTACAAGTAAATTATGGGAATTGTGTGTGTGGTTTGAGGTTTTCGGGCGCTAAACAGCGTGCATTATGGTAATTACAGGTCCGCCTATCTGCAAACAGCAGATAAAAAGTGTGTGTCGTTCGAACCGCAGACAAGTGTTCTACGAATCGAGATAGCCAAACACGAATCACGACTCGACCACACAGCTTTACTTATCCCGGTACGTTTGTCCGCAATTTTCTTTGAGTGTTAGTCCCACAAGGTTGCAGGAGAACTGCGAAGTTTGGAAGGTAGGAGAGAGGTACGAGCGTGATGCAGGGTCGTGAGTCGTGCTTGGCTAGCTCACGAGGGGAGGATCTAACATGTGGGTCACCGATTTTCGTCACGTTTTCTAAGGACTTCTATATTGAAAATAAATAGACAAGTTTCGCCTTTTTGCTAGACACTCCCTAGTTTTTGAAAAATCGAGGTCAAAGTTGAAAAGGGACAAGTGTATTTTCAATGCCATACATCGAAAGATCGTCTAGAAACAAGCATTTTTAATCAGTATAACATGGGGTCCAACGTCAATAACGTTCGAGTTATTAACGTTTTCGTATTCTCATGCTCTAGCTTGGATACCCGTCATTCCATCTGTCTAGGTGAGCGATGTCGGCTGTCGACCGGTCAAGGCATTAAATGCCAAACCACTGGTTTGTGTTCGATTATTGGTCTGACTTCTTTTCTTCAGTCATATTTCTTTGGTGTACCTGATAATATTCTGAGAATGAGGATATGTTTATCTCCTTTTTCTGAAATAAAGAACTGAGAGGTGTGATTAATAATCAAATAAGTATATATATAAAATACTGACAGTTATTTTCATCGTGATAAATGACGCTCAACCGACCTGCACCATGAAACTGATACCTCCGAAACGTATCTCTTTTTGTGACGTTTATTTTCTCCGACACTAAAGAATTTCATCGCTCTATTTCAAAATCATGCGACATAACAGCCGAATAAATAATTATAAGATAGGGCCAACGCTATCAAAATTCATGCTTTAGTCCATAACCACTTGTCCACGTCTGTCTTTCAAGATATGCATTTATATGTGTGGTACGCATCCAAATTGGTATCTCATAGATCTGTTTTTAGTAGACTGAATTATATATGTTTTCCACGAACAAAGTAGCAGAAAACACGTTAATACGGCGAGATTTCGTTCGTGCGTTGCACATGGTGCGAGAAATATTTATGTTTTGCCTGTTTCTATGACGCGTTTCACACCACTGATGGCGAGAACGCTCGCGAATAGACGATCAGTTGGGATTATTCAATAATATACTTTGGTGTGTTGTGTACTGTGTATCGCGACGACAATAACTGTCGTAATTATACAGAGCGGTCCAGAAAAATGTAGACACTATTTGATAGTTAATATCTTTGGAACAAAATGACAGATCGTTGCGATTTTGCGCGGTAGCGTAGTCCATTGTTTCCTCAACAGACCTAGGTGCGCATTTTGTCGTTTGGGCAACGCAAGGCCGTATTGGAGTGGTACTGGCAATGATGGAGGTACAACAGCAATGGCGTAATGTGTGCAGAACTCAGCCACCAACACGTATAACAATTAATCGTATTCAGGATAAATTTGAAGCCGACAGTACTGTTCAGAATGTGCATAAGGAAAGGCCTGGCCGACCAAAAACGTCAACCAGTCCAGTTTCGAGAGCTGCTGTGTTGCAAACTTTTACCAGTTGCTCGTGAAAGCAGTGTAGGCCGAGCAAGCGCACAGCGAATTTTCTGAAGACTGCAAAGAGGAAAGTCTACATTTCAAGATTGTTGCACGCTCTGAACGAGGACGACCCGGATCGAAGTATGGAGTACTGACAATGGTGTGAAGGCATGATTCGCGAGAATGAACCGTTTGCAAGGACGGTTATGTGGTCTGACGAGGCGCAATTCAAACCTAACGGTGCTGTAAACCGCCCGAACTACGTGTCCTCGGCTCGTGAAAATCTTCACATTCACATGGACAAACGTTTTAATCTACCGGTTATTAACGTTTAGTGTGGTCTGTCATCGCGAAGTTTCGTTGGCCCTTTTTTCTTTGAAGGTACCGTAATTGGTGAGGTGAATATCACATCATATGCGGCAATCATTGATTTTACCTGCCACCCGAGAGGCGTTTGGGAAAGAAAGATTTTTCCCTACAACAAGTTGGCGCTCCGCCTCACCACCACAGAGGTGTCGGAGCCTGTTTGGATTAAGATCTACCTGGACGATGGCTAGGTCAAAGAGGAGCTGTTGACTATCCACTACGATCTCCGCCGGACCTTACAAGTCTCGACTTCTGCTTACGGGGGCCTTGAAAAATGAAATTCATCAATAGAAGCCAGCTATACTGAACGAGTTACGAGAAACCATTTTGGCGTCCAGTGCGGCTAACACACGGGCAACACTGACAGCAGAAGTTCGATCAATAATTCAGCGGTATCAACGTTTTTGGCTGCTAATGGGAGTGACTTTGATCAAATAAAATGACAGTCTCCCGTGCAAGAAGCAGGCAAAAAGGAATACAAACGTCTCAAAAATGAAATCGACAGGAAGTGCAAAAGGGCTAAGCAGGAATGGCTAGAGGACAAATGTAAGGATGTAGAGGCTTGTCTCACTAGGGGTAAGATAGATACTGCCTACAGGAAAATTAAAGAGACCTTTGGAGAGAAGAGAACCACTTGTATGAATATCAAGAGCTCAGATGGCAACCCAGTTCTAAGCAAAGAAGGGAAGGCAGAAAGGTGGAAGGAGTATATAGAGGGTTTATACAAGGGCGATGTACTTGAGGACAATATTATGGAAATGGAAGAGGATGTAGATGAAGACGAAATGGGAGATAAGATACTGCGTGAAGAGTTTGACAGAGCACTGAAAGACCTGAGTCGAAACAAGGCCCCGGGAGTAGACAACATTCCATTAGAACTACTGATGGCCTCGGGAGAGCCGGTCATATCAAAACTCTACCATCTGGTGAGCGCGATGTATGAGACAGGCGAAATACCCTCAGACTTCAAGAAGAATATAATAATTCCAATCCCAAAGAAAGCAGGTGTTGACAGATATGAAAATTACCGAACTATCAGTTTAATAAGTCACTGCTGCAAAATACTAACGCGAATTCTTTACAGACGAATGGAAAAACTGGTAGAAGCCGACCTCGGGGAAGATCAGTTTAGATTCCGTAGAAATGTTGGAACACGTGAGGCAATACTGACCTTACGACTTATCTTGGAAGAAAGATTGAGAAAAGGCAAACCTACGTTTCTAGCATTTGTAGACTTAGAGAAAGCTTTTGACAATGTTGACTGGAATACTCTCTTTCAAATTCTGAAGGTGGCAGGGGTAAAATACAGGGAGCGAAAGGCTATTTACAATTTGTACAGAAACCAGATGGCAGTTATAAGAGTCGAGGGGCATGAAAGGGAAGCAGTGGTTGGGAAAGGAGTGAGACAGGGTTGTAGTAGCCCCTCCCCGATGTTATTCAATCTGTATATTGAGCAAGCAGTAAAGGAAACAAAAGAAAAATTTGGAGTAGGTATTAAAATTCATGGAGAAGAAGTAAAAACTTTAAGGTTCGCCGATGACATTGTAATTCTGTCAGAGACAGCAAAGGACTTGGAAGAGCAGTTGAATGGAATGGACAGTGTCTTGAAAGGAGGATATAAGATGAACATCAACAAAAGCAAAACAAGGATAATGGAATGTGGTCGAATTAAGTCAGGTGATGCTGAGGGAATTAGATTAGGAAATGAGACACTTAAAGTAGTAAAGGAGTTTTGCTATTTAGGGAGTAAAATAACCGATGATGGTCGAAGTAGAGAGGATATAAAATGTAGACTGGCAATGGCAAGGAAATCGTTTCTGAAGAAGAGAAATTTGTTAACATCGAGTATAGATTTAGGTGTCAGGAAGTCGTTTCTGAAAGTATTTGTATGGAGTGTAGCCATGTATGGAAGTGAGACATGGACGATAACTAGTTTGGACAAGAAGAGAATAGAAGCTTTCGAAATGTGGTGCTACAGAAGAATGCTGAAGATAAGGTGGGTAGATCATGTAACTAATGAGGAGGTACTGAATAGGATTGGGGAGAAGAGAAGTTTGTGGCACAACTTGACTAGAAGAAGGGATCGGTTGGTAGGACATGTTTTGAGGCATCAAGGGATCACAAATTTAGCATTGGAGGGCAGCGTGGAGGGTAAAAATCGTAGAGGGAGACCAAGAGATGAATACACTAAGCAGATTCAGAAGGATGTAGGTTGCAGTAGGTACTGGGAGATGAAGAAGCTTGCACAGGATAGAGTAGCATGGAGAGCTGCATCAAACCAGTCTCAGGACTGAAGACCACAACAACAACAATGTCATTTTGATCCACTAATATTGGCTATGAAAGAGTGTCTTCATTTTTCCGGACACCTCTGCATGTGTTTATATTATTTTAGCCATACCTCTCCATGTTTTACTTCAAAATGGCAAAGAAAAGTATTCCGATTACCAGAATACTATCAGACATACCGAAAACAGTATCGAACGAAAAAAATGGCGGGGCCAAGAACTGAAAACGGACCAGCAGTTTGGCAGTCTAATGCCTTGACCTCCGACCGCTGACCTCGCTCTGCTAGCCGCACTGAATGATGGATAACGAAACTAAAGCATGAAAACGTTAAAACTCGAGCATCATATTTATATTAATAAAAATGTTTGTTTCATACGCGGTTTCGACATATAACGTTGATAATACGACTTTTCGTCATCAACGTTGACGTAGATTTTTTCAAAAACTTTTGTCTAACAGCCGAAACACCAGTCTCTGGATTTTCAAGACATAACGTCCTTGCAAAACTGGATCAAAATCGGTTACCCACACGTCAGCTCCTTTCCCTGTCAGTCAGTAGAGCACTTGTCCGTGAATGGTGCAGGTCCCAGATTCCAGCGCCGGTCCGACACACAGTTTTAATATGCCAGGAAGTTTCAAATCAGCGCACATTCCGCTGCAGAGTGAAACTTCATTCTGGTGTAACTGAAAATTGTGCACTGTGTGATGACGTCACAGGGCTTTGCTCCGTAACACAGAGGTGCGTGTACTACTCAAGCAACGGCATGCCACAAACCTGCTGGGATCGCAGTGTCCCGTGGTGACCGCGCTCGGGTCGGCCGTCCAGGGATCGATGCTGGCCAGCGCCGCTGCTGCCGCACACGCACGCGCTTCGCATACGCGGCGCCTCAGTGCGGGCTGCGGCCGCCAGGGGCGCTCGCGGCAACGACCCAGTTTCCGGTCAAAGTCCCACCCGACCCCCCTCCGCCCCCACACAGCAGCCGGCATGTGAACTGGGCACGTCGATAAATCGACGAGGCCAGCAGGTGGCAATACGAGGGCGACACAAACAGAAAGTGGAAAAATGCGTGACTGGTAGGCCGCACACATGATCTTGTCAGAGAATTGCATTTCAGTGACTGTTCGTCAACGTATTCCGAGTCAACTCCTGACAATATTTTTATAAGAACGGATCAACAGAATGTATCACAACAATAGTAAAAAACGACATGGATGTAAATATGCGATAAGAGAAGGAAAAACGACTCAGTAAATACGAGACCGCAAACTAGTCGTTTCCGACATAATTACAAACGTGAGCTTATAAGCCGCCATTGACGTCAGTATGGAGTTCTGTCCTAGTTCGTATAAACGTAATTGATAAACTATTCGATTAAGTCTTCATTTTATGGGATTACATTTATTTATTATAATGAGAAATTTCTGTTTGAAACCATGGGGTCTATGCAATTAACCAAAAAAATTTTCCTAAAATCCTTCTTTGTGCTCACATTACTTCTATTCTCTGGGAACTTTTTTTTTTCTCGTAAGACCAAGCGTTCTTGTCTTCTAGGGTTTTTCTGACAAAGTCAAACGTGAATTGTCTGGATTGCTTAATACTTTCATCTTTTATTTACTATTGTTTTTCTCCTGTTCGTTTCAGCTAAGCTAATAATGCTGCGATACCTTTTTTCCTCAACTTTAGGTTTACTACAACTTTGGTAGGTCTTTACAACTTGCCTAGTTGATGTGATTGGTTCCATTCTTTTCATGTAACAATAATATTTTTACCTGCATTTTTTACATGCCCAAAAATTTGGTATACTCTGGCTTTCATTTATATACTCTTTCACTATTTTCCTTCTACAGCATATTTTAAATCACAAAATTTTTCAGATTACTTTTCGTTGTCCTATTGGGACTTCATCAATATCTATAATATTTGTGTTTCAAATGAATGTACTAATCCCATAAAATCATTGTACCTTGACGACCTGTTATTGAGTACCACTCTTGTGTATTTTCAGAAGCTTTTTTTGTTGTTGTAAATGTTTATCAGACAGCAGGCGCTTGCATTCAGTTGCAAGGAATTACAGAAGCAATTTATTTCAAGCCAATCACTCGAATGTTGACACATATTTGTAATTTCACTATAGCAAATATCTTATTTAATAACAGCTTCTGTTAATAACTCGTTCCCTGATAGGCTAAATTTGGCTGATGTTCGTACAGAACTAAACAATTCCGTTAATATTACGACTGGGCACGTGAACGACTTATAATAGATTCCCGAGAATCGTAGGATCCAAACTACAGATACGCACCTGCCTATCATCGATGCCTGTCAGCGTTCAACAATCGCACGAGTGTTCCGAATGCACGGAAAGCAAACCACAGTATGTTCCGTACACTATCAAAAGGGTTCTAATACTCTCAAGTTTTTAAAATATCTCCACACAAGAACATCGGGGAACCTGGGAGCCAATGGTTTTGGCGACTCAAGACCGATACATTTGCTGTCTAGGATTTATGCTACGTGCAGTTTCATCAAAGATATAATTGGAGACCTAGGATGTTATATGAAATACACTGTTGAATGCGAACAGCAACAATAGCTACGTATACTATACGTGCTAAATATTGTGCAACAGTCAAATGGGAGTGTGACGGTGCTCTATCATGTTTACACCCACATACGCATCCTTTCACCATAAGGATAATCACCCAATGTTTAGATTTATAATTAAAAATGTTTTGACATTGCACGGCTGCAGTTGTGCGTACTTCATATCATACTTGTGCTTGCGATTACTTTCCGAATCTATGTTAATTACGACTATTAGCTTGGTTCATTGTCCTCTACTCGTCCCTTCTGTTTGTACCTGTCAACAGTTGAACAATATATACAAGCGGGCGATCAAAGAGTTTCCACCGAGGACGTTGCTACAGCATATATGCAACGGAACGCGAATCCGATGCGGGCGAAAATGAACAATGTGTATGAGGCAGCATGTCTGTCGTAAAATGGTGCGGTAAGTGGTGCTTCTGGTTCACGATAACTCACGACCCCATATCGCTAACGTAAAGCAGAAGTTACGCCAACTCAACTAGGAGACATTCGATCACCCTTTCTTCTTTCCACATCTCCTACTGCGAGATTATCAAGTCTTCCGTTCCTCGTAAAAGATCTTGAAATGCCAACGATTCCTATCGCAGGCAGTTACGGACTTGTTCATGCAGCAAGACACCGTGTTTTACCAAACTAGTATCTTCAAGTTGGTATGTTGGTCGGATGACACACCGATTCTGGACTGTGCGGCCGTAAACGGAAACTTTTTAATCGCTGTATATGGACCAGAACTGTGAAGTGCAAGGCTTCTATCCGTCAGGCTTTTTTATCAGCAAAATCTTCAGCATACACCGTAGGCAAAAATTAAGGAGACAGGGCGAGTCTTAAGCCACGCGGAAGGGTCTCGAGAAAAGCAAGTGGGTGTGCCGCATTTTCCGGCGCTGCGCGGATGACGTAGGCAGGCGTGCAACGGCCGCGAGAGGTGCTCGTCTTGCAGAGGGCCTCCTTAGCCACAGACTCCCCCCCCTCCCCCTTCTTGCCCCCACTTTCTCCCACCCCTTACCCACTAAGGAGGGTCGTCGACCTTGTCCGCGTTGCTGAACTCTCGCTGGCCGCCACGTGCAATTCCACGTGCCGGACTAAATTCCCACTCCCGACGCTACAAACACAGTCGTACGCGGTTTTATAATAAACGGGTAACATTGCTTTCTTTTTAATCGTGATGGTAACAGAGACTGTTAAATGCGCAATCGAAGATGAAATACAACGACATTAAAGACTAGAGACGCCACTGTGCATAAGTGTTTAGAATTGTACACATACAGAAAACAAATCTCGCATACGGTCATGTTCATTAAAGCTCTCAAAGTACAAACATTCTACATGTTATTTACATTTTTTCTTCTGCATTACTATTTGTAGCCGGCCGATATGGCCGAGCGGTTCTAGGCGCTTTAGTCCGGAACCGCGATGCTGCTACGGTCGCAGGTTCGAATCCTGCCTCGGGCATGGATGTGAGTGATGTCCTTAGGTTAGTCAGGTTTAAGTAGTTCTGAGTCTAGGGGACTGATGACCTCAGATGTTAAGTCCCATAGTGCTTAGAACCATTAATATTTGTATTTTAATTTACCAAGATTGCAAAGAGATAATTCAAGGGCAAACTTCCTTTTTTGTTGATATCAAATCATGAGACTACTTTCCACTAATATGACCATTGAGAGATGCAGACTTATGGTTCTCACTCGAAGAGAGACCAACCTCAGCCTCAAAGATGACATTTTTTACTGCTAAATGAACATTTATTTTTTTCTTTGGAATTAACGTCATTGAACATTTCATTACACAACAAGAACTTACTTTTGTGATGTGTTTTCTGGAACGTTTATTTTTGCTCCGAACTGTCTGGAATCTTGATTATAAGTGGTGAGCGCAGTTCGCCCAAGTTCGCTTAAATGTTCACCAGTTAGTTCAGTTCGATATTTTAGACTTAAGTTCTAAAGTGTTGATTACAGTGACACACACACACACACAGCTGGTGCCAAAAATTTCCTTGCTGATTATCTGAATCTGAAACGGTCATACCTACATTATTAGAAAATCGACATCCGTTCCCGCTTCTGTATCAATAATTCTGTGTAATCCATAATTTTAAATTTTTATTATGTTTACAAACGAAGCACAAACAAAAATTTGTATTTCACCCTGAAATTATATGAAGTTGCTTCTATTTTTGTCGTGTGTGGATTTGTTCAACTTAAAACGACGGTCTTGTGGCTCGATACAGAACACAATTAACCTCACAAATATTACTTGCGAATCAGTGGAAATCTACCAGGGTGACACGCAGTTTATATGCAGAAGAAGCAGCTGTTTTTCGTCTGCTTCACAAGATTTACGCAAATAATATTTCAGAAACTTTCATTGGTTTCATTTAAGCTGTAGACAGGCGCAAAGATCCATCGCATTAAGGAAATAGACGTTCAGAACCAAATAAATGATTAATTTCTGAAAACTCCTTACCACAGTGATTACTGTGACAAAATTACATAAAAGGCGAAATTAAATTTGAGAAATTACAATAGCTCATACAATAAGTGCGAGTAACGGTAATTTATTATAAGAGTTGTTAAGGTGAAAATTAACCGACTATAACTAGAATGGCGAGATCACCTACAGCATATCCCAAGATGAAAACAAAAAAATTAAGACAGACAAATAAAAAGTTGTCGAGTTTCCTGCCGCGTAAAGTAATTAAAATTACACGAGCATTCGGCGAAGCACTACTTGGGCATTGTCAAGTGGAATGACTTCCAGTGTACTACTGGCACGAGCCTACATATACACAAGCTGCAGGCTGTAACGTCACTAGTGCTAGCGGCATCGCCGTTTACGGGCGTACGTTGATTCGGCGTTCGACGTATCCGCGTCACCCTCGCGATCGGTGGATCCCATGCCGCGCTGATCTGCAGGGCACCGTCTCTACGGTGCGACCCACGACAGAGGTTTCATCAGATTTTAGGTTGGTTGGTTGGTTGGTTGGGGGGGGGGGGGGGGGGGAAGACACCAAACAGCGAGGCCATCGGTCCCATCGGATCTGGGTAGGATAGCGAAGGAAGTCGGCCGTATCCTTTCAAAAGAATCATACCGGCATTTGCCTGAAGCGATTTAGGGAAATAACGGTAAATATAGATCAGGACGGCAGGACACGGATTTGGACCGTCGTCCTCCCGAATGCGAGTCCATCAGATTTTATCTGGTGACCGTTTTCTACAGTCTGCTCAGCTGAAGTTGATTTTCGGGATAGCGCAGGCGGTAAGAGTTCTCACATTCCTTCCTGCGCTGTTCCACAGTACGTAATGTTTGTGCGGCATAAGAGTGGCCACATTAACAACGTGTCTTACAGACCCAAAGTACCCTGACGCATGCGGACTTCTTAACTGGTCTCAGTAACTGGCAGAGTTTTTTTTTCTTTCGTAAGCCTGAAGAACAACAACTAATTACCAATAAATGTAAATACTGGAACGTGGGTGTTTAAGTTCTGAAGAAACAACGAAGAAATCTAATGTTAGTTTCGCAAAAGAAGAGGACAACAGATCGGATAGCATTACTGGCCATGAGGCACCTTCAGAAATTGTTTTTCGCCAGGTGCAAGTCTTTCCATCTGACACCACTTCGGTTACTTGCGCGTCTTTGTGATGAATGTGAAACGAAATGATCCAGTCCACAAGCGAAGAAAATCTCCGACCCAGCCGAGAATCGAAACCGGAGCCCTGCGATCGAGAAGCATCGATGCCAACCACTAGATTAAGAGCTGTAGATATTTCTGAAATTAGAACAGTATAAGGCACTAATATTTGTGGGTAGGGGGAGTGATAGTGGGAAGTAAAAAACTGGATCCATTAGAAATCCACTGCTAGTGAAACATGGTAGCGAGAATGTGAGAGCAGATTTTTGGCGAACGACAATGTTAAAATTTCAGTACTAACAGAAAGTTAATTTCTTTGTGGACCTGGAAAGAATGTTCTAGAGAAACAAGGTGAATATTAGAAAGTTCTGACGCTGAGAGATCGTGAACAACAAATAGCTGCAAGAGGTGAAATGAAATGATCGTATGGCATTGTTGGCCGGGAGGCCCCATGCGGGGAAGTTCGGCCGCCGTTTCAATGGTGTTTCGACACTGTACATCCGCACGTCATGTATACCAACGGTACTAAAACAATGCTGGATCGCAAACTGTGTAACTACTTCGTAAGGATGAGGCCAGGAGCGGTATTCGACCTTCTTATTGAGCCTATAATAATCAACAGACAGATGCCTTGTTTGTTGTCTGTAGACTGCCCCGCACAACAAGGCGACACGTTGCCTGTATTGCAGTTATTTTTCCCGAGTCAGCAGAAGTCGCTGCACTTTTTCCAGCATGTGAGCTGCCTCGGCGCCACAAGCACGCGCTAACAATAAGACCGCTGACGCTAGGACTTTGCACTGGTGTTACGCATGCTCACAAGGCAGTTTCCCGCTGGCGTGCCACTCGCTTCTGACAACGTACTTTTGGCGCGACCGCACTCTGAGCTACTCAGATGGTTTACGATACGAATTGACATCGGGTCGCTTGACAGTTACTTCCTGTGTAATTCAGTGGAATGCCGTTAACGGCTCTCCACGTTCCAAGTGACTCGGCGTGCCAGTTACCAATTACTCCGCGTTTCCGCCGCCCTTAGTGGCCAAGCGGTTCTAGGCACTTCAGTCTGGAACCATGCGATTGCTACGGTCACAGGTTCGAATCCTGCCTCGGGCATGAATGTGTGTGATGTCCTTAGGTTAGTTAGGTTTAAGTAGTTCTAAGTTCTAGGGGGCTTATGACCTCAGATGTTAAGTCCCATAGTGCTCAGAGCCATTTGAACCATTTTGAACCCCGCGTTTCCAATGTCAAAAAAAGTTCTTTGTGATAAATTTTTCCAACGCTGTTGTAGATGCAAAATTAATCACTATTCTTCATCTGATTAAAAACCAACGTTGTGGCCAATGACGGACCAGTCGAGACCGACAGATACCCGTGCCGGCACACCTCACTCCCGCCCGTTGTCGGTTCAGCAGGTCTGGGTGCCGCCACTACTTGGTCACGTAGCTCCTCAATTGGCACCACGAAACTGAGTGCATCCCCTTCGAGCCCTCCAACGAACGAAGAAACCCTGGCAGTATCGGGAAATCATCTGCTTACCATGTAGTTAAGCTCAGAGTAAGAATTCCTTTTCACATTATCCACATTTTTTTAGAATGGTCTCGTGAAATTATCCCACAATAAGCATGGCTTTCTAACTTTCGACTCTTTCGTTTTCGAACCAGGTTTTACTGATCTCAAAAAAATATATTTGCTCTCCTCCATCCTCACTTTAATTTCTATGTACTATAAATAGCAACAGACGTCGTAAGTACTGATTGGTGTGTGTGTGTGTGTGCGTGTGTGTGTGTGTGTGTGAGAGAGAGAGAGAGAGAGAGAGAGAGAGAGAGAGAGAGAGAGAGAGAGAGGCCAAGGTGTGGTTTTGCACATGGCACCACAGCTCCGTGGGCTTCTTCAACTGACGTGGAAAATGCGGAGCGATTCTATGGGTCGACGGTATGCTAGAGTGCTGCATGCGCGCCAAAACTTAAAACTTCATTACCCATAATTTGTTAAATAAGACGTCCGATAAGAATTTGCATAAAAGTTGTTGTTGCTGTTGTGGTCTAAAGTGAGATGACTTATTTGATGCAGCTCTCGATGCTATTCTATCCTCTGCGAGCCTCATCATCTCCGGATAACTACTGCAGCTTGTATCTTTCTGAATCTGCTTACTGTACTCATCCCTTGGTCTCCCTCTGCCCATTTTCATCCCCCCCCCCCCAACCTTCCTCCAATACTAAATTGGTTATCCACTGACGTCTCAGAACGTGACCTATGAACCGATCTCTTCTTGTGGTCAAACTGTGACACAAATTTCTTGTCTCCCGAATTCTATTCAGTACTTCCTGATTAGCTAAGTGATCAACCTATCTAATCTTCAACATTTTTCTGTAGCATCACATTTCGAAAGGTTCTTTTTGTCTAAACTGTTTATCGTCGATGTTTCACTTCCATACATGGCTACACTCAATTTAAATACCTTCAGAAAACACTTCCTAACACTTAAGTTTATATTCGTTGTTAACAAATTTCTCTTCTTCAGTACTGCTTTTCTAGTCACTGCCAGTCTACGTTTTATATCCTCTCTATTTCGCCATTATAAGTTAATTTGCTTTCCAAATAACAAAAGTCATCTTCTAATTTACGTGTCTCGTTTCCTAATCTAATTCCCTAGGCATCACCTGATTGGATTCGACTACATTCCTTATCCTCGTTTTGCTTTTGTTGATGTTCCCTGCATAAATGTAAATAATGAATTTATCAATGTTGTCATTCGGGAATACAAACGAAAATAATTTGACAATAATATCTGAAACATAAGCAAACTTATGAACAACCCGAATCACTCCGTGTGTTGTACCGAACTATGTCCACAAGGGTGATCCGCGCTGGGAGTGAGGAGCTAGTCTGGCCAGCGGCAAGTGAAGTCGCTTATTGTTAGGCTAGCGCTAAACGGTTGGAGTCACAACTTCCCAGCAGCCGACGAAGATGTTTTTCGTGTCGCGAGTCTGCAAGCAACGCACATCAATTGCATATTAGGGAAGTTTCATCTATTCTTCATCTTTGTCTGAGAAGCATATTAATTGGGTATGTGAATTACCTTGCGTGTGGATTTGTAGATCAGCTATAGATGAGAGCACACGATATTATGACGACGGTGGTTTCGTTACACGGTGGAGTCATATTAATGTGGCCACACCACCCATGTTCAACGCCAACGTACAATAACCACTCAGAGTCGGCAAGTAGCAGCAATAGCAACTGGAGTATATAAAACGAGTAGAGGGGACGCGAATAACAGCGGCCGTGGTATGGGAAAATGCCGCTGACAACGAGACAATCACCGTGCAAAGCGTCCAAAACAAGGCGCTGAAATTCGCCCTGCGCCTACCCAGGACTTACCCCACGCAACAACTACATGAAGACACAGGCATCCTGCTGCTGAAGCGCCGCTTCCGGTCCACAGCACGCAAGTTCTACAAGAAAGCGGATGACTACGGCGACAGGGTCATCAGGGACCTGGACCACCTACCAGACCACGGCCAACAACATGTTGGCCGGACCTGCTGCGGAAGTGATCTCTTTCCCAGCAGACTCAGGACAAACCCAAATCAACTGTTAGGACCCCCAATCCGTCAGATCACAAATCCCGATCCCATCAGTTACTGCAGGAACAGCACACTGTGCTCAGCCTGCTCCAGGCCGAGCTAAGGAAGGTCGTCCAGCCGCTGCGTCTGCGTCAGCAAAGCGGATAACGGCGCAGGCGTTGTCGTAACGCGAAAATGATCTACCTGACGTACAAAAGGGCATGATCAGTGACTTTTTGACCAAATGTGGAAATGGCCAAGTTTGTAAACTGTTCGCATGCTGCAGTAGTTAAAGTATACTGCGCATGGCAAAATGGAGCTCTACAAAATCGGCGCCGAGGCAACTATGGTGCAAAACCAAATGGCTGGAAACACTATGGGACTTAACATCTGAGGTCATCAGTCCCCTGGACTTAGAACTAGTTAAACCTAACTAACCTAAGGACATCACACAGATGCATGCCCTAGGCAGGATTCGAACCTGCGACCGTAGCAAGCACGCGGTTCCGGACTGAAGCGCCTAGAACCGCTCGGCCACAGCGGCCGGCAACTATGGTGCACCACGGGCAATACATGACAGGAGTGAGCGTCGGCTGCGGAGATGTGTGCAACAAATAGACATGTCACTGTTCGAGCATCTGACCGCACGCGTGAACCGAGCGGCTACCAACAGTTTCTCCTCAACGACCGTTCAGCGAACGTTGCTACGTAGGGGCCTCAGTAGTAGGCGCCTGGTGACTGTTGTTCGTCGGCGACGAGGGCTGGAATTTGCGCGCGAGTACTGCAACTGGACATCCTGAGTGGCTACGGGTGGCCTTTTCAGATGAATCACATTTTACCCTGTATCAGACATGCCCGTTGGCGCGTACAACAATCGTCGCTACGATCCAGGGCGGAGGAGGGTTGGGGTTGTTCTGGGGGAGAAGACCAGTCAGCGAGGTCATCGGTCTCATCGGATAAGGGAAGAACGTGGAAGGAAGTCGGCCGTGCCCTTTCAAAGGAACCATCCCGGCATTTGCCTGGAGAAATTTAGGGAAATCACGGAAAACCTAAATCAGGATGGCCGGACGCGGGATTGAACCGTCGTCCTCCCGAATGCGAGTCCAGTGTGCTAACCACTGCGCCACCTCGCTCGGTCCGGAGGAGGGAACGGAATTCCCTGGGCGACCTCACCATCATTCTGGCACACACAATGGATGAACACAAGTATCCATCTATCTTTGGGGACGATATCCACCCCGACATGCAGTTTGTTTCTCTACCAGCAGGACACTGCAACGTGTCACGCAGCTCGAAGTACACGTGTGTGGTTCGAAGAACATCACGATGAGTTTACTGTACTCCACTGACCATCAAACTGTCCGGATTCAAAGCCAATCAAGAATCTGTGGGACCACCTCGATGTGGCTGTTCGCGCAATGGATGCTCAACCGAAGAACCTAGAACTGCTTGACATGGTACTGGGGTCGGCATGATTTCACTTCCTTGTCGATACCTTCCAGAACGTCACTGACTCTTTTCCTGCACGTCCGCTCTGAAAATATGGTTATTCAGGCTTTGACTGATGGCTGGATCGTGTACTTTAACGAACGCTAACGTTTTGAATAACACAATAGGTGAAATTTCATCTATGTCACTTTATAGTCTGCCAAAGTCTGAATACCCGAGTGACGTGTAGCAGCAACCCAATCAAGCCAATATACTTATCTGTTGATCTGGTTCTCGATGGGACGTTAACCCTAATCTTCATTCCTTCAAGCCAATAGTACGTGATCATGATTCGAGCCTCGCCTCTCAGTGCGTTGGAACAGTTACTTGCAGTGAAGACACCACGTAACTACAATTTACAGAACTCTGCGAATTTTTCCGAAGCGTTAAGATCAAACTGCGACCCACACACTGACTGCAGTTTCAATAAAAATGGAACAAGTGCCGTGGAAACAGCGGTGACAAGTGCAGGGTGGAGATTATATGCCAAACAGCCAACTTCAAAGCGGTCGCCAGTGCTGTGTTAGAACCATACGCAGCACTGGTAAGCTCTAGAGACGGTACTCAGAGCAGAAACAGAGGGTAACGTGCGGGAGCAGACACAGAGGGTAAGTTAGTGGTGCACAACGGCCGATAGTGAGAGCGGCAGCCAGGACACAGCCCGCGGCAGCGGCTGACTCACAAAGCCGCCGGCCGCCGGGCGAGCGCAATTTTCCGCTCGGGACAGCCAGGCAACCGTCCGGTCCTCCACAAGCAATTAGCGGATAGCTCGTATTGCACGGCCACACGGCTCAGCGCCGCCAGTCCAGTCGGAGCACTGGCCAGCAGGCAATGCGACTGGCCAGCTGAAATTGCGGATTGGCCCTTTCCCATTTACTTCATGCTTACAGCGTTTGAACGTCAGAGCCGGGGCATAGCATTCCTAAAGCACTACAGTACACATTTCAAAGACACTCGGAAAAAAAAAAACTTCCAAGATCTGAACGCTGAAAACTACACACAATTTCGAGCTTCCACTTATAACAATGCTTGACATCTAAAATCAGTTCAAACAACATTTCAACCTAGAACAAAGAAAATGTTTTTAAATAGCAAAAAATCTTGTGCATACATAATGGACCCTGATATCTACTACAAATAATAATAATAATAATAATAATAATAATAATAGTAAAAGTAATAATAATAGTGTAAGCATCCCTTGCTTAGTGAAAACAATTGCAAACGTTCTAATCGTTGTATTTCAGCACAATGACAAATTTTACTTAAAACTGTTTGTGCATGTGTAGTTTCTAGCTTTGTAATTGAGAGATTGTTGTTTCGATTCTCGTTAGATGCGTTTTTTAAACTTTTATCTGAATTCTATATTTATTATCAATTTTAAACTTTAATTTGCAAATATTCAGTCAAAACTTCCTAAAAATAAATTTTTGTTTTTGATTACTAACTGCGTGAAAAGAAGAATATTCATAATAAATAAAAGTTTGATAATTAAATGCGAAACATCAAACAGAAAATAAAATACCTTTTTATTTTACAGATTATGAATAATTACATATTTTAACACATAAATACCTCGCATTTTTAACAAAATTTGAATTTATTATCAATACCCGCATTTTAGGTCATTATTAATTAAAAATAAAAAACTTCAATTTTATTAAAATATTATGGTTCAACATTTTTGGTTAATACTTCAATTTGCTAATAAATATACAATTCGAATAAAAGTACTAAAATGCATTTAGCGAGAACAGAACCAGCTATCTCAGGATCATACGACTACATGCTACGCATGCAGCTGCAGTTTGTTCCGTTAACGTACTTCTCAAAATTTTAACAGTGTTCAAATCTTCGAAGTCGATTTTTTGCGTTTCTAAGAAGTGCTTCGGACTGCCTTAGGAAATTGATGCCCAGGCTCTGGCATTCACATTCTTCAAAATAGGAAGAAAACCGAAGTGGGGCAGTCCGAAATACCTTGTTGTAAGACTAAGTCAGTATCTACTGACAAGTGTCACTACTGAGCGAGGTGTTGCAGTCGTTAGCATACTGGACTCCCATTCGTGAGGACAACGGTTCAAATCCGCGTCCGGCCATCCTGATGTAGGTTTCCCGTGATTTCCCTACATCGCTTCAGGCAAATGACGGGATGGTTCCTTGGAAACGGCACGGCCGACTTCTTTCCCCATCTTTTCCTAATCTGATGGGACCGATGACCTCGTTGTTTGGTCCCCTACTCCCAATCAACCAACCAACCAACAAGTGTCACTACCGTCTGGCACTGTGATAACACTTGGGTCACACTGAAGCACATGACCAACCCTTTGTCATAACCACAATTCCAACAAGAGATAAAATCGACTATATTATCTTAATGTATTAGCTTAACACAAAGTGCTGACACACTGTGACGAAATTAACTTCTATCATACGATCACAGGCTATGTTTACAAAATGGCCGATTTGGATGTCTCGTTTTGATAACATTCTGACACTGAAACCATTATTCAAGATGAAAAATTTGGTGTAGAAGTTCACCTCATACATCGACGTGCATTTATAGGGGTATGCATGCACGCAAGCAAGCAGTGTTTAGTATTCAACCTGACACTTGTAGGGTTGGTCCTCGTACTGTCCCTACAAGTACGCAACATAGAAAGATTCGACGAAGTAATTACGGACGACTAACGTTATTTTGTCAATTAAAAGCCAACAAAACATCCTAGGTGACGAAGTGCGATGCTGGAAATAGTATAAAACTTGGGTTTTTGATATCGAAGCTATTCAGTGACGATCCTGTAAATTGAGGTTCGAGCAACATTTTGGAATTCATTAGCCAGACCATTAATCGTCACTCATAGATTACTTCGAAGTTTTTGTTTGACATTATCAACTACGTCATCGGTCCGAATACTTGGTCAGCAACTCCACTGCCATTTCGAAACTCTCGACATCATTTTCGGACTTGATCGTCACTCATTACTTCAGGGCCATACATTACGCATAACTTATGACTGATTTCAATAGCTGAAGATCTTGACCCTACTAAAAATCTAATCACACTGCGCATATCGAACCTGGTGGAATCTAACCAGGAATCTACGATTGTCTCGGCCACTGCGATCTGCTCTCGCCGACTGGCAAACGATTACTATATCAAACCAACACTGCACTAGTTTCCTAAAGGGTCGATAGACAGTGCTAAAAGCGTGAAACTTCATACAGTTAAACATTACGTTTGGAGTACTGTGAACAGCAAGTTCTGAATTTATTTCTAAGTAAAAAGATATCTAAAATTGAAACTCTTCGTGTAATTATAGTTTTCCCAAATTCTAGCTCTACTTGGTTCCAATAGCCTCGAATTACAGAGGTTCTACAGCACTTAAAAATAAAATCGGATGTAAACTAATGATTTTTCTTTTTCATTGTACCTGAACCTTTACGGTTTTTCCTGAATGAATAGTACAATTAGTACAGTCACATACAAACTGTGTCGCGTAGAAGCGTATATTAACAAACAAACAGAAGAGGGATGCCTTGAAAGTGCGATATTTGTGTACTGCATTTTCCTACTGTTACTTGGTTTACGGAGTCCAATAGCATTGCAGTTGATGTTTGAAAGGTACAAGATCAGTAACCGTACGTACTTTGAATTCTACCAATCATTTTCTTTTTACAGCAGCAGCGCATGGTATAGTGTGCATCCAAACAAAACACAATGGCATACAAAGACAGATATGACACATTGACTGATAAATGCTTTAAATTTTTCTGCTTACCACGTAGAGAAAATCGAACGTTTCGCACAAAAATTAATACAATTTAGATTGTGCCCTGTTCCACCATCTGCCACAACGGCTGAAACAATAGAAGCAGCCACGTCGATAACAATTAATTTACGCTACACGTTTCGTCCCACTATCAAGTCTTTTATTCGACATGACTCCCCCCACCGCCAGTCTCACGATATGTGAAAACAATTCCAAAGAAGGCAGCCGAGGGTAAGAACATAAAACAACAAACAACAACCAATTTTCGAAGAAGAGGTAGACCGACCAGTGATTACTACAAAGAGTAGCAATCAGTCCACTAAACTAAAAAGGAACATAATGTCTGTCCAAAGCGTATACATGGGAAGGAATAAGCATCATTTAACAAATATAGCAGAACAGTTATTCCAAGGTTTTTATTGTATTTTTTTAATGTGACTAATATCTCAATACATTTTTACAATATATATCCTTATTTGTGAAAATACAACGGCAGTAAATGTAAAAAAGTTCATATCACTGCCGTAACTCACAACTTGGTATGTCCTGCAATACTGTTTTCCAACGACAATTTGATGTTGTATTTAAAAATTTACATTGTTTTGAGAGCAGTTTTTTTGTCGACAATGCTTTAGGAACGTGTTCCCAGAAAAGCAGACAGTGATGGGTGTAAACGTCGTACATACGTGTTGTACGAGTATCATCTTGACTGCGAAATAGTTCAGTTTATAAGACGTGTTCAACTATCGTCTCGTGTGTGTTTCGTACAAATGGTTAACTGGAATACGGATTAATTTTCTGTTTGGGTGGTTTTACATCAATGGTACTGCGTACGTAGTTGATGACTATATGTCAGACGTCTAATCTCTTATTTTCGACCGTTCAGAAACGGGCGACTGAATTCAGATGTGCTGTACTTGTCCTTTGAGATGATGAAAGTGAGATGTCCCAAAACCGATGTAATATCCCAGAAAGTACGTAACGAGATACTGGATTCAAAGTGAATGAAATAGACACTTGTTTTAACGAAAAGAATGGCGGAATTCGTGATGCTGACACTAGCACGGTGGCCAGAGGAGCACTGGTATGGGAAAATGAATCAGAAGTGAAACAAAGTTTTCCCCTTTCTGCAGGGTCAGTCTTCATGTGACAGCACACGACTCTTAGCGCTTTCCTCTTTCCTGCTGACTGCGGGTGGTGCAACTAGAGCACGCGATTGATGATTGCGCCGAGCCTGCATATCACTTCATTGTCCTACCACGGCTTGCGCTGTCTGCCATCTATCTGATCGTGTGCAAGTCCTGTTACCGCCGGCGTTTATTTATTATCTCTCATTCATTTACCTCTGTTTCTTCTGTTATGTTAAACGCTCAACAGGCAGCACACACTGCGCCAATTCAAGACAAATTAAATGTAATTATTATGACATGGCGATCGACATCTTGGGCTTTTGCGCTCAAACTAAAATACATTGCGACTCTTGACGATTAAAATGACAAAAGGTCAAAAATGTTAAACACATTTCCCCTAAAACATAAAAACATCGTATTAATATTCTTATTGTGTGTTTTTTTCCTATAGAAATATTAAGCTTTTCAACAAATTACCTGTCACGAGCCACTGATTACTAGTTGTACAGTAGGGGTTTATCACGAACGAGGAGAACATGGCAAGCGCCGTCGCCCGATTTCCCAGAAACTTTGCTCAGTGGAAGAGGGGTCAAAATACGCGTACACGCGTCTCGCTCTATCCGTAGATACTCGACCGTTTCGGAAAAAAACGCTGGTCAAAGTTTTCGAGGTACTTTATGTGCCTTTTATCGCGCGTACTTTCAGACAAAATGATGGCACAGTGGTTGGCGTCGCGGCTTGTTAATTTTGCCCTCAGTGTTCGAAACCCGATTATTACTTTTGTTTTTCATTTATAAATCCATGTCTGTAGAAGATTACTACACGAATGTTTTCACTGTATATAGATATAACGTTGTCTTATTCGTCTACTAATTCAATGTCAGATGAATGGAAAGAAAAGGAACGAGAAAATTATATAAAATTGTTTTCGGTGAAATTCCTATAGTGTTATCTTGAGCCATAATCAATTGTAAGAGCCACTTCTAGGAAAAGTGATCCATTATGCATGGTTTACTGAGAAATTATTACCAACGTTCGAAATCTTCAATAATGTTAATGACGTTTCTTTCGGCGTGAGATTCATATGAGAAAAATGTTACAGTGGTGAACCTGTCGGCCGGCCGTTGTGGGCGAGTGGTTCTAGGCGCTTCAGTCCGGAACCGCACTGCTGCTACGGTCGCAGGTTCGAATCCTGCCTTGGGCATGGATGTGTGTGATGTCCTTAGGTTAGTTAGGTTTAAGTAGTTCTAAGTTCTAGGGGACTGATGACCTCAGAAGTTAAGTCCGAGAGTGCTCAGAGCCATTTGAACCATTTTTTGAACCTGTCTCCACGCGATGCTCGTGTCGTTGTGTTTCGAATGTTTCTACGATCGGTATCATCCGAGGGAATTCACCAAATCTTCCTGAAGAATAAACATATGAATAAAATATATGAATGAATATAAGAACTGATATGAAAATGAAACATCAGAATATGAGAATTTAATAAGTTTATAGCCCACACTCGTTTGGTTATCAGCTAAACAGACAACAACTTCATTTTACAGCTATCTCCTTATCGTTGCACAAAACGAGCTAATTTAAATTGTTGCTCACTAAAATACTTACACCGTAACTGACAAGGTACGGTATTAGTGCAGTCTGCTCTCGGCTATGATAAGAGAGAACTGAAAATGTACCATCTGCGGACGTTAGTCAAAGAAAATCAGCATGTCCACACACTATCTGGTCAAAAGTATACAGACTAGTGTTGCCACTTTTTTTCCCGGGACAAATGAAGAACGAATTTTTTTATTTACTCATCTTTATTATATTTTAATGACGAATATGTAAGTTTTAACATGTTTTGTTTATTTTACCTATTTAAAAAATCAATACAGTTATAATCGTAGTTGAAAATTGTCATTAATTCACTTTTTATCAAATTCGAGGTGCATTTATTTCCTACAACACTTCACTTCAATGCCTTCTGTGAAAAAACCCTTTCTACTAAGCAGGGACAATAAAAATGAACGATATGACGTGAATACTACTAGGGATTTCTTTCTTGGAAAATCCTTGCACGAATTTCTTCCATATCTCAGTCACACCCTTATTTTTGTCATCAAAAGACTGACCCTTGTCTAGGCTTCTTTTAATTATTTGAAATTCTTCGTTTTCGCGACCCATGTTCAGTTGATCGATCTTTAAATATTCCGCAGCTTTTTAAAAATGGTCTAATTTATTGGTGATTTTATGTTTCAAAACAGCATCTTGGAAAGGATGTTGTTTTCTGAGAAATCATATCATGGTAACAAATATCCCACAAAATTGTTGTAGAACTGTAGAAAATAGTTGCGAATAGTTTTTTTCCGTTAGTGCTTAATTCACCCATTAATTATATTGTCTTACTTTCGAAAAAGTCGTATTTCATTCTTTGCTCAATTTTTTCGCGAATTCCGTGCATTTCAGCATGCATCTCGATAACTGACAGAGAAAATGATTCACTCTTCTTCATTGTTGTTTCTATCGAAAAAATTATGTCATGCAGAACCAACAAACATGCCGAAATTTTTGTCTTCTTCTTACATCTGATTATATTTTCTGATAGACGAGGGGATTCATTGCGGAATTCCAGAAAATGAGATCTTAGTACAGGCCATGTTTTTAATACTCTTTCTTCCCATTGCATCTCATTCGCTTCAAACTGGAGATGCAAGTCCTTGTGACTTTGATTTGATTTCGAAGATGAAGGAACCACTTCATGGAATTCGCTTCAGAATTGTTCCAGAGATTCGATAGGCAGTAGACCGCACCATCAACAGAACAGGCTCTGCTAACGGTATACTACGCCTTCCACATCGCTGACAACGGATTCTACACAACGCTGGTGACTGCTTTGAACGACAGTAACACGTGCAAACATGTAACTCTTTTGTATCGGTTGTGAATAAATAGTTGCCACTATTTAAGTTCCAACCCTCGTATATACGAACTTGGAATATGCTCAAGATTTCTGCAGCACAGGTATCTTAAGGACATTCGTCTTCAATTTTGCGAGTACGTCCTTTCACCCTTCTTATATACAGGAGCCACCTGTCTTTTTTTCCAGTCGCTTAGAGCTATATGCTTGGGGACAGATTCGCGATAAACACAAGCTAAATAAGGAGACAACACGATCAGTATTCTCTGTAAAACCGAATTGGGATTTCATTCGGATCTGGCGAGTATTTGATTTAACTCTTCCAGATTAACGCCCTCCTCTCTCCACCATCCGTGCACGCAGCTGTCACTTGCGCGCCGAGCGGGCTGCCTGTGATATGAACGCACGTAATTAACCGCGACGCAGACATGGGCTGTAGCACGAAAATAGCTTGACGGCAATGGGCGTTACGTGTACGGCCGCAAGCTCGCATACTCTCCTCACTGCGCGCGCCACTGAAATGTGCGCGTAATTGTTTTAGAGGACTAATGGTCCGATAGGAGCCACATTAACAAGTTTAGCTACGCCAACTGTCGGCCTCATTACCTCTTCATTTACACCATGCCCATCAGCATTACCGTTACTGTCGAGTATTTTTTGTCCAATTTGTTTTCAGGAAATAGCTGACAACCTCCATTCCCGTTCATTTAGCAGCGAGTGTCTGAATTATGGCTGTGATATGGCAACGTAATGGGCAGACGAATCGCACGATGTTTGCTGGAACACATTTATTTATTTATTTCAGTTCTTTCCTTAACTTGCATTATCCACTGTAGTCCACATTTTTTCGTTCTCAACAGCTCAGTTGGTATAAATACATACACTGTTGAATAAACTGATACTATCTTCTGGCATAAATTCATCGCACACCACACAAAAAAAAGTTATTTTTCTTAAAATTACTGTTGTATGGACTTATTAAAGCTTTGCCGCCAATAGATAATGTAGCAATCCAACGCTCTCCCTGGAAACTGCTCCCCGAATTTTAACTCTGTGCCTACAGACGAAATTCCAGCGAAAATATGGCTGAACAATGTTCTCCCGGGTGTTAATGGGAAATACTAAATTTCTGAGACGGTGACGTTCTCCTTTAATCTTTAGCGTTGCGTGTCAAGTGCGTATTTGTGTCGTGTAGGTGTCTGCAATATGTGTTTATGTAGTGTAGGTTTGTTCTTGTATTATTACGGAAAATTGTGTGAATCATAGGAACGGAGAAGGTGAAACGCTCACTTGACACATCGCCCATGCCTCTCGAATAATTTCAAAGCGCCCGTCGACTTAACTAGCCTTTGACAGAGAGCGTCACGTCTTCAAAAATGGTTCAAATGGCTCTGAGCACTATGGGACAAAACATCTGTGGTCATCAGTCCCCTAGAACTTAGAACTACTTAAACCTAACTAACCTAAGGACATCACACACATCCATGCCCGAGGCAGGGTTAGAACCTGCGACCGTAGCAGTCGCGCGGCTCGGGACTGAGCGCCTAGAACCGCTAGACCACCGCGGCCGGCTGTCACGTCTTCATTATTGCATACGTCACAGAAAGGCTGGGGGTTTTATCTGCGATGTATGCACACAGTATGATCATCACCACCACCGGTACGCAACCCCAACCCTGCTAGCCAAAGACTGGCGTCGAATATTTGGCCACTTGATAAAAGCCATGCAACTAAAGTGTTGGCCATGTATTCTCACAGGTTACAAACGCGCCAGTCCAGAGCCCAGTGACCGCAATGCAAGGTGCAAGTCACTGCGCGATGACGGCAGCAGGATAAGTATGCAGAGGTGGTCTTGTGCAGAGCGACGGAAATACTCGTACTGTGTAGCCACGGGGTGAATGAACAGATGACTAAGAATGGGAATGTGTGAGACAGCGCTTTTGGTGTATTCAAAGAGCGAATATGGCAATAAAAATGCAGTGATAACTGAAAATTTGAGTCATGCCGGAATTTGCACATCATTTCTAGCTTTTCGTGAGCAGCCAGCATACGGCTATCTGAGCACGCCTCCAGGTCTGACTCAAACTTCCATTGTCACCGATGATTCCACCTGCAATTTCCGAATACTACCAGCAGATGTTCTCCAACGGGCTAAGTGGAACAAGCAACATTTGTGCGAAATAGTCTGGGAAAGGCTTTGCTTAGACAATGACGCCCTCATCTCAGTTTGTGTGCGTACCATGAAACGAGTGATTTGAAAGTACCGAGATCTTCAAATGTATTTTCCATCCAACGGTACATTTCCGTACATGTGTTCCTTACCAAAACTTAATAGGGGGTGTTCAAAAAGTCTCTCCGCAGTGCCGTATGATTGTTAGACGTGGGTGTCGTATGATTGTTCGCTGTCCGGCTTTTCAACGAAACAATAAACGCACAACGATACTGCAGTGCTATTCTGTACCCATTCAAAGGAGAACTTGCGTTAAGTGAAATACTGAACGGTTATGGTGCAACCGCTCATACAGCTCGCGTTCCAATGTCACTGCTTGCTGATGTTTTTGGTGATTGCATAATTTCACAGAGACATTTGGCCTCCACGATCGCCTGACCTACCACCACCTGAAATTTTCTTCTGGGGTGCAGCGAAAGCAGCTGTCTACAAAAACCGTCCAAAATCCATCGATGAATTGAAAACTGCAATATCCACTTTCACTGCTTCTGTTACAGAAGAAATGTTACAGCTTGTGTTTGGAAACATGGTTAGACGAATTGAATTGTGTATTCAACAACAGGGGGGACACTTTGAACATCTAATGTGAAAATTTGTAAGTAAAAACGAATATTCAATAAATTAATAACTTGTATTTCACTGAGTTTCATTTCGGTACATTCACTGCGGCATACGGCACGCGCGGCTAACCATGACACGGCACTGTGGAGAGACTTTTTGAACACCCCGTACATGAAGTCCTCTCTACAGTCCCTAGAACCTGAAACAGGAAAACACCCTGTACACTCTCCCGTAGAGAAGTGGAAACTAGCTTAGGACAAATGTAGGCAAGGAAATTGGTCACGTTAATATCAAACGAACTATTGCGGCATTTAAAGAACTTTAGGCAAAATACGGATAATCTAAAGATGGATAGCAGATCGGGGTTTGAATCCTTTCCTCCAACACATCACGTCACAAACAATGAGAACTAGGTTAGAAGAGGCTTGGAGCGCTGTGTAAATGATACATGCCCTTCCACGTGAACAAGATCCCGTGGTTCCGAAAGTAGAGGGGTCATGATATTCTGCCAGATGAGTATATCCTGTAGGTGCGGAAGGTCCATGCGGCCAAGTTATTTTACTACACGAACAGTAGTGTTAAGCAATGTATAATTATTACTAAGTTAAACGATGAACTATTAAGTTGCTATACAATCCACAACAGACGACGGGACACACAACAGAATAGAGGAATTTTTCCAGGTATTCAGTTACGTTAGTTTATAGTACATACGCAACTGTTGTCATTTGGTAATTGGTTGCCAGGGATACATTCATTATGTAATCTCATATTTCTGCGGTCATAACGTCAAGTCTGACTAACAGCACAGCTCCTAGCCACAACTGTGGCCAGTATAAGGCGACCTACGAATAGTAGACAAAAATGCGAGTCTTAATATATAGAACATCAAAAGTAAAAAATGCGTACAAAAGATAATAAATAAATAAAACTCGTTCATAAATATATTTCCGTGGCCGGTATCATTCTCACTAAAATACCTCTGGGTGTAGTACAGCGTCGTCTTATAAAATATTTGAAATCATGAAGCACTACCTGCAATGACAGACCTTTCGGTCGTGATACGGCAAAATTCGCTCAGTTTCGTTCTATGCATTTTATCGAGGGTTCAATTTGCTCTCTGCAGTTCTCATTTGGATCATACGAGGTGCGTTCAATAATAATGCAACACTTTTTTTTTCCGAAAGCAAGATGGTTTTTTTCAGGATTCCAATAAACAATATTATCCCACGTCTTTAGTCTACAAAATCCTCTTTTTCAACATTATCTCTCTTCACTGCGATGCCCTTACGCCAACTTACTGCGAACGCCTATATGTCTCCATGGTACAACTCTACTGGTTGACGTCGGAGCCAACGTCTCACTGCGTCAATAAGCTCCCCACCATACACGTACTGCCTCTCGCGAACTGCATCTTTAATTGGACCAAACAGATGGAAGGTGCGAAATCGAAGTTGTAGTGTCAACAAGGGAGAACAGTCCAATGAAGTTTTGTATCTCTGATGGGCAGACTTGTGCCAGGGCTCGCGCTCTCATGGAGAAGTTCACTTGCATTCTTGTGGCGACGAACACGCTGAGGTCGTTTCTCCAATTACCTGAGAGTAGCATAAAACACTTCAGTTGATCGTTGCACAATGCGGGAGGACATCAAAAAGAACAACCCCTTCAAAGTCTTAGAAGACGCGCCACTCCATTGATAGCTGTTTTTGCTGTTCGAAGAGATGAACTAATAATTCATTGCATGTGACGATGTTCGACAACAAATTGTCACGATTCAGCCTCTTAAGGCGCAAGCAACTCCGCACTTATGGTCCTTCGTTGTTCCTTATATTCTTCTGTTAGAAGGCGAGGAACACAGCGGGTACACACCTTTGAGCACCCCAACTGGTAGACTAGTGTGCCAGCAGTACCAACGAAGACGTCCAGATCTGCAGCGAGGTGTCTGATAGTGATCCGTCGATCACCTCGAATGAGATTGTCTGCACGCTCTAACATTGAGGGAGTCGCAGCTGTAGGCGGCCGGCCGGCACCCGGGAGATCGTACAAGTTTGCGCGCCCTTGTTGCGATGACAACAGACGCCTTGCCCAACGACTCACTGTGCTTTTTCTCACTGCTAGGTGTCCGTAGACACTCTGCAAGCATCTATGAATATCTGCGATGCTCTGGTTTACCGCCAAAACAAACTCAATGACAGCTCTATGCTTGGAACGTATCTCTGTTACAGACACTATTTTGAAGGCTACGGATAGCGCTGCCACCTATCGGAACTCGATGAAACTACATTACTGGCTATTAAAATTGCTACAACACGAAGATGACGTGCTACAGACGCGAAATTTAACCGGCAGGAAGAAGATGCTGTCATATGCAAATGATTAGCTTTTCAGAGCATTCACACAAGGTTGGTGTCGGTGGCAACACCTACAACGTGCTGACATGAGAAAGTTTCCAACCGATTTCTCATACACAAACAGCAGTTGACCGGCGTTGCCTGGTGAAACGTTGTTGTGATGCCTCGTGCAAGGAGAAGAATGCGAACCACCACGTTTCCCACTTTGATAAAGGTTGGATTGTAGCCTATCGCGATTGCGGTTTATCGTATCGCGACATAGCTGCTCGTGTTGGTCGAGATCCAATGACTGTTAGCAGAACATGGTATCGGTGGGTTCAGGAGGGCAATACGGAACGCCGTGCTGGATCCCAACGGCCTCGTATCACTAGCAGTCGAGATGACAGGCATCTTATCCGCATGGCTGTAACGGATCGTGCAGCCACGTCTCGATCCCTGAGTCAACAGATGGGGACGTTTGCAAGACAACAACCATCTGCACGAACAGTTCGACGACGTTTGCAGCAGCATGGACTATCAGCTCGAAGGCCAAGGCTGCGGTTGCCCTTGACGCTGCATCAGAGACAGGAGCGCCTGCGATGGTGTACTCAACGATGAACCTGGGTGCACGAATGGCGAAACGCCATTTTTTCGGATGAGTCCAGGTTCTGTTTACAGCATCATATTGGTCGCATCCGTGTTTGGCGACATAGCGGTGAACGCATATTGGAAGCGTGTATTCGTCATCGCTATACTGGGGTATCACCCGACGTGATGGCATGGGGTGCCACTGGTTACACGTCTCGGTCACCTCTTGTTCGCACTGACGGCACTTTGAACAGTGGACGTTACATTTCCGATGTGTTACAACCCGTGGCTCTACCCTTCATTCGACCCTACATTTCAGCAGGATTATGCATGACGCCGGCCGCGGTGGTCTCGCGGTTCTAGGCGCGCAGTCCCGAACCGTGCGACTGCTACGGAATCCTGCCTCGGGCATGGATGTGTGTGATGTCCTTAGGTTAGTTAGGTTTAAGTAGTTCTAAGTTCTAGGGGACTGATGACAACAGCAGTTGAGTGCCATAGTGCTCAGAGCCATTTGAACCATTTGATTATGCATGACCGCATGTTGCACGTCCTGTACGGGCCTTTCTGGATACAGAAAATGTTCGACTGCTGTCCTGGCCAGCACATTCTTCAGATCTCTCACCAACTGGAAACGTCTGGTCAATGGTGGCCGATCAACTGGCTCGTCACAATACGCCAGTCACTACTCTTGATGAACTGTGGTATCGTGTTGAAGCTGCATGGGCAGCTGTACCTGCACACGCCATCCAAGCTCTGTTTGACTCAATGCCCAGGCGTATTAAGGTCGTTATTACGGCCAAAGGTGGTTGTTCTGAGTACTGTTTTCTCAGGATCTATGCACCCAAATTGCGTGGAAATGTAATCACATGTCAGTTCTAGTATAATATATTTGTCGAATGAATACCAGTTTATCATCTGCATTTCTTCTTGGTGTAGCAATTTTAATTGCCAGTGGTGTATATGGGCTGGAGCGGGAATATTCCACGATGTGGTTCAAAAATCAAATGGCTCTGAGCACTATGGGACTTAACTTCTGATGTCATCAGTCCCCTTGAACTTAGAACTACTTAAACCTAACTAACCTAAGGACATCACACACATCCATGCCCGCGGCAGGATTCGAACCTGCGACCGTAGCGGTCGCGCGGCTCCAGACTGTAGCGCCTAGAACCGCTCGGCCACCCCGGCCGGCTTATTCCACGACGTTCCAAAAGGAATTCCGAATTTTTTCAATCGAAAATGGCCGAGGAAAAAATGTGTTGGATTATTTACTGGAAGGCCCTCGCATATAATGCATGAAAACATAACAATTCAACCAACACTTTTGTAACTTACTTTTGTTTTACATATTCCATTCACTACTCACGGGAGCTGGGCAGTCTGACGTAGAATTTTCAGTGGAGTACGCAAGTCGATTGGGAGCGACGCAGAGGTGTTCCTAAATGGAAATTATTGAGTGGGAATTTGTAGTTACAGCCTCCCGAAAAGAAATTTCCGAATCGGGGGACTGGCACCATTGAAATTTCTCAATTTCCATTCTCCCCTACAAAAAACTTCGTTTGTGTGTGTGTGTGTGTGTGTGTGTGTGTGTGTGTGTGTGTGTAGTGTGTAGTGTGTAGTGTGAAAGTGCTTTGAGCTAGGAGAGACATGTGGATGGATTCGGGACTAAAGTTCAGTCGGCTTAAAACAATGTATTTCTGCTACGAATTAGCGGCATTCAGTTTTAACGGATAAAACAATACGATTTCATTCTAAATGAACAGTAACGGCAACCCAACGAAGTCGAAACAAAGAATATATGCGTGAATGGAGCCATACATCACCTTTGTCACAGGCGCAGATACATCCTTTTCAACACTGCTTTAATACTGACACGGTGCATTCGCCGAGCTGCACACTCACGGAGCAGGTCAATGATCAACATACTTGCCACAACAAAGGGAATAATCTATACGTACGAAACTCGGCGCAGAACTTGCAACAAAGAATGAATTACCAAACAATTGGTCTTTTATTGACTAGATGATCCCTGACGTACGGACAGGGCATGAATACGCAATCGGCAGCCAGCGTGACGAATCACAAGTCAATAACGGACGTCATCATGCCGCGTGCCATCGCCTCTCCGGCATCTGCGTACAGGTTTTCGTACGGCGACCGACCTCATTCATACGCATAGGTACTGTGGTCGTGCTTCCCTAGACGACAGCAGACACATTATTAGACGGATCAAGTGAATGGCCAATGAAACCAACGAGCTCGCACGCTGAAGATTTATGATCCCAAGAACTGACTGTTGAGACCACCGAGTTACACATCTGCAGGTGGTGATACGTTCACTGGCAATGCAATGTGTTACCAGATCGCGTACACGCAGAATCTCACATTGTGCCTGGCAGAGGCAGTTCAAACATTTAGATGCAGGAAAAGAATTAGATCATGTCTTAACACTGTAGCTTTTCCTGAAAATAGCGATCGTATACCGCTTTCCGTGAAAACTACGACCATGTATTCACATCATATAAATTGTAAAAACATTCTTTAGAACTGTTTAATTCATTTGCAAATTAGAACTGTTAATTTCATTTACAAATTACACTTATTGACCATAGCCTAGTGGTATGAGAATCCGGATAAATCTAGATACTTTTGGTGTGCAGTCTCGACCACTGCCCCCCCCCCCTTCCTCCTCCTCCACCTTATGTTTATTTTTATTCTATCTGACGCTGTCAGGTGTGACCGCAGCTTTCGTATTTTTTTGTACGTTATGCTGTAACATTTAGTTTTAATTTTGTCCGAAGAAGGTGTCCTTTGTGACACCGAAACCTAGGTCACAAATTAATTGTGTTCGCAACTGAGGGCTGTGTTTTTCAAAATTTTGATTTATAGCGGCTCTGTACCTTAGAGAGCAACACACGTGGCCCGTTACCAGCGCATGAAAGAGGGGTCGCTCTCCGGTAGCAGCAGAAGGGAGGTCAAGGCTGGGTGCAATTACGACCCCCGCTGCTGGGAGGTGTGAGCGGGACTCCCCCGGCGCCCGGGAATGGCCTTGGCCCGCTGCCGGCGGCGGAATTTTCCACCGCGCGCTGTCACGCGGCTGCGTGTCGTTTCGACCGGAACGCCACCGGTCGATGACGCCCACTAAGATGGCCGACGCACCCTCGCCAAACCGGGCCTCTCAATTCTCCCACTCACCCTGCCCGTGCCCCTCTGACTCACTCTCGCGCCCCGTAACTCCTTTCAACTCTCCCATCAAATCGGCCGGCCATTACCCCTTCACGGATTTGTCGATGGTGCAAAACGAAGCCAGACAATTCTTCCCAAAATTACATTTTTATCTGGATTGGGGGAATGCTAAATATCGGCCAAGAGAAAAAATATGAAATTGTTGAATGGAGGTAAGCACTCAGTATGCCACACCGTCTCCTTATATATTGAGGAGAAGTGTGCAAACGTTGCCTATACCCCCGCCGGCGAAACACTGCACTTGACAGTTCGCTTTTTGTCTAGTTAGGTTGGCTATACTGTAATAGCGATGTTGCAACAGCAGCCTCTATACACACAGCAGACGATACAGTTTTCCGTCCCGTCTCGTGAATGCAAGCGATTGAGCAATTACTGTGTATATAAAAACTCGTTTTTAGTTGTACTACAATGACAGGAAGTAAACAACCATATAATAATGCATGTAAAAGCATAACAATGCGTACCCTTTCTGTAACGGAGCAAAGAAATACAAAAAACAAGTATCTGACGACTGATACTTTAAAATCAATAATGTACGTAGTTTACAAAATAAATAATAACTAGAGATTGCAATAAATAACCAATATTAGTAATTTTTCACTCACCAATTTACAAAGATAATGGCGCAATTCCATCCAGCTCGCCATCGTCACGGTTGTCCGACTCATCGCCAAAACCGTCTTCATCGTCGTCATCAGCAAGACAAATCATTAATTGTTCATGGCCACTGATAATGCCTTCTATTGTCTGTGCTGCTCGTATACGCTTCTCGACGTGCTCTACTTTTTTTCTCCATGAGGCTGCATCCACAGTTACAAGAGCTTCACGCAACAGCTTTTCCACCTCTGTTATTGTAAAGGACTTGACATATGTAGGTGTCGTAGGCTTATTTTCTTTAACAAGAGAATATAACAGAACCTTTGTCATACTCATATCCGCTGCAATATTTCGAGCCTGTAACCACTGCACCATAACTTCTTTCCGATCATTTGTGGTTGGGGCTTTGTTCTGTATCACCGAATGATATGGAGCATTGTCCATTACAATTGTTGTAGGGACAGGAAATTGTTTTAAAAGGTTCCTGAACCACTCAACAAATCGTGTGTGATCAATATCTTCATGGTAATCACCAGTCTTTTATGATCTAAAAACTAAAAGTGCGTCAGGGACAAAACCACTGGAGGAGCCTGCATGGCCCACAATTAATCTAGCTCCTCTTCCCGTCGGCTGATGGCCGCTACTGCTGGGTGTGTTATCCGTCCAACATTTACTGACAGCTTCCCCGGCATTAATCCACGTTTCGTCTAGCCAAATTATGGAACGAATGTCTCTGCCCACAATTTTGTGCAAGAAAATGCTACGAGCGGTAACAATATGTGCCCTCTCTAACAGTACTTTGCGTCCGTCTAGCGTTTTGTAACGGAAACCCATATTTTTAGCACAATTTTTAGTGATGTTTTACCACCCCTGAAGAAATCACTTTCATTTAAAGAGATTAATAACTTAGCTACAGTCGGATACTCTTTTCTGCTGTAGTAAGCATAAACATTCCTACGAATTGCATCAGTCTGGAAAGAATCTGAATCTGTGATAGGACTAGGCCGCTTTTTCTTCTTTCCCGGGGTTGATAAAAATGTATTATTTGATCCAGACAGCTCGGAATCATTACGGCTCACTTCAGTATCTTCCAAGTTTTGTAGTAATACTCCCTTACTTACTACGGTTCTTGCACTAATACCAAGAGTTTTCGACGTACGTTCCACCACTTTGTTGGCTGTCCATGAATGCTTACGTAGCTTTTCTCCTGCTCGTAAAACTCACGAGTTCTGCGTAGTAACTCCAGTGCCTGGCTGTTTAGCGGCACCCCTCGACGCAAAGGATTGTCATTAGGTGAACGAACTTTTCGGTGGCATTTTTCATGTATGTACACTCACGTAACAAAAGTCACAACGATATAGCACACAGTACAACGAAAACACGCGGTAAACAACATACAATTCACGTTGTATTCACATTCACTAAACAATGCCGGCAACGCGGGAACTTTGACGTCACAGCACGTGAGTAACAGCAGTGCTCACTGCGCTGTGATTGGCTGGCGCCCCACGCTGAACGCCTAGCGCCTATCGTTCCTCACTTGGTACTCTGTTACGCTGCCAACTTTATACGCAAACGTCAAGTGCAATGTTTCAGCGGCCCGGGCTTGTCGCCAACCCAAGCGAATGTTACTACCAGACGAAGTATCCACATAATTCCTGACATCTTGGGTTGTCGGGTGTTCTGCCGGATATCAGCGTCGTACTTGCACGATATTTCGGTCACGTAGCTCGTAACCTTCATCAGGTGCGACCTGATGAAGGTTACGAGCTACGTGACCGAAATATCGTGCAAGTACGACGCTGATATCCGGCAGAACACCCGAAAACCCAAGATGTCATTAGATCGCCGGGAAAGCCTGAAGAGTTACACATAATTCCTGTTTGTCGTTCAGTGAAATCCGACATACCTAATTATCCTCCAGACACGAACAAAATGCGAACCTTTGATACACTCCTCTATTTGGATAATGCGAATACACGGCTTTAAGCAACTGCACCGTTTACCCTGGCACCGTCTCCCTCACCAAGTGGGCTGAGGCCGAACGGAAATCTGGACTGAGGTGGGAAGCGTGCAACCCTCTATAGCCGTTCGTAATTGCGAAAGTATTGCCGGTTATGTCCCACATATGTTCGATGGGATTCATGCCGGGCGAGCTGGGTGGCCAAATCACTCGCTCGAATAGCCCAGTGTGTTTTTCAAACCAATCGCAAACAATTGTGGCTCGGTGACATGACGCATTGCAAACCATAAAAATTCCATCACTGAATGGCACAAATGGTCTCCAAGTAGCCAAACACAACCATCTCCAGTCAATAATCGGTTCAGATGGACCAGGAGACCCAGTCCAGTTCCACATAAACAGAGCCCACGCCATTATGGATCTACCAACCGATTGCACAGTGCCTTGCTGACAACTTGGGTCCATGGCTTCGTGGAGCTCGCGTCACACTCGAATCCTACCATCAGCTCTTACCAACTGAAATCGGGACTCATCTGATCAAACCACGGTCTAGGGTCCAACTGATATGATCACTGCGCATACAGGCGCCGCAGGCGATGTAGTGCTGTTAACAAAGGCACTCGTGTCGATCTTCTGCTGATGTAGCCCATCAACAATAAATTTCGCCGCACTATCCCAACGGATACTTTCGTCGTACGTCCCATATTGAGTTCTGTGGTTATTTCATGCATTGCTTTTTGTCTGTTAGCACTAACAACCTTACGTAAATGCCGCTGCTATCGGACGTTAAGTGAAGGGTGTCGGACATTGCGTTGTCCCATGGTGAGAGCTAATGCCTGAAATTTGGTATTCTCGGGGCACTCTTGTCACTTTGGATCTCAGAATATTGAATTCCCTGTAGACTTCCGAAATGGAATGTCGCATTCGTCTCCCTCCAACTACCATTCTGGGTTCAAAATCTGTTAATTCACGTCATGCGGCCATAACCACGTCGGAAACCTTTTCACAAATGACGGCTCCGCCAATGCATAGTCCTTTTATATGTTGTGCACGCGATATTATCCCCATGTGTATATGTGCATATCGCTATTCCGTGATTTTTGCCATCTCATTGTATAAGTATATGAATATTGTTGGCGTGGCTTGTCTGGAAAGGGTTGCCATTCCTGTTGGTGCGTCACCCGATAAACATGAATGTCACGAACGTTATGAATTTTGACTTTATGTGATAATAGCGCTGCTGCCGCGTCACGTGACGAGGCAGTCCGCGACATTAAGAAAGTATGTGAAAGAGGCCCGCGGATCACCAAACGTTGGTATAAAACTAACGCAATATCAGAAGATCCTCCTCTACTTGATAACCACCATGCATGTTGACAACAGTAGACCAAGGAAATGTTTCCATCTTAGGTACCCACAGTGCCTAGAAAGAAAGAGAGACTACAAACGGGGGCGCCAGGACACAGCGTCTGGAAAGATGAATAATATCTGAAGAAAGTGTCCCTGGAAATCACTCAACCGAATAGCTTCCGGTGTCGCAAGAGGCAAGAGTAATCTCCACATGAATGATGTGTCAATATGGACTGTGTGTCCTGTGAATTTGGAGCGGATCACATCTCAGTCCATTCTTGCAGTGTCGCGATGCCCAGTCTATTTTACCACGGACGACTTAAAGAGGTTACAACCAGTGCACCGCACGTTGGCAATTTCGGATCAGCAACAATTTAAAATTTGTAACGTCGATATTTTGTGTATATATGCGCTTGTTTCCTTCTGTCTTAACAAATAAACTAGCGGACATGGCAATGCTTTGCAACTGCTAAATATCTATGGGAATTGTATATACTGTATGTCCTAATCTCTTTCTTCCCCTCTCTCTGTCCTCCTCCTCTTCTCTCCCCCCGTTTTTGTCTATCTCCTCCTCCTCTCTCCACTGCTTCATCCCGCCTCTCTCTGTCCATCTGCTCCTTCCCCTTCTCTACATCAATTTCCTCCCCCTCTCCCCTCTTTGTCTCTCTACTCTTTCCCCTGTAGCTGATCTTGTGCCTTGTGTGTTGTCATTGCCAACGACTCATTGGTTGGGAATTGAAGTCATTTAAAATTAATGGGTAAATTGATTGGGATCATTAGTATACTGTGTCTGAGAGATCTCTCCTGTTGCTGGATATCTGAGGATAGTATCTTTATTGGCGTATTTCCATAGTTTCGGGTAGGATTGCGAAGTTTCGGACGATTCGGATTCCGTAGTAGTATTGTAACCATTATCCGATTCGTCATATACAAAACTTCCGTGCTTCCGGCGAAAAACTACTGCGAGGAACGAAACAAAACAGCACATTGTGGTGTACAAATTTTTGTTTAAAGTCTTCTTCAATATATAAAAGCCATGTCCTGCCTAACTGACTGACTCATAATCGCCCGTCCAAACCGCTACGGACAGAAACTTAAAATCTGAAGAAGGTGTGGATCTTATACTATGGGCGTCTTTTGAGAAAGGATGTTTTAAAATTCCAACCCTAAGGGGATGAAATAGGGGATAAAGGGTTGTATTTGGCTTGTCTGTTAGAAATAAAACATACGCATGTCACTATATTTGTAAATTCACTCGCTATGGGTGTGAAACATTTTATGAAAATATTTCATTGCGGAAGCATTTTTAAAGCTATATATTTGAAAATTGCCAGTATCTCGTCTCCTACCTTCCAAACTTTACAAAGTTCTCCTGCGAACCATGCAGAACTAGCACTCCCGAAAGAAAGGCAGCAGTAAAGCTGTGAGTACCGGGCGTGAGTCGTGCTTCGGTAGCTCAGATGGTAGAGCACTTGCCCGCGAAAGGCAAAGGTCCCGAGTTCGAGTCTCGGTCGGGCACACAGTTTTAATATGCCAGGAAGTTTTAGAAAAAAAAATGTTCAAATGTGTGTGAAATCTTATGGGACATAACTGCAAAGGTCATCGGTCCCTAAGCTTACACACTATTTAACCTAAATTATCCTAAGGACAAACACACACACCCATGCCCGAGGAAGGACTCGAACCTCCGCCGGGACCAGCCGCACAATCCATGACTGCAGCGCCCTAGACCGCTCCGCTAATCCCGCGCGGCTTGAAACTAGAACTACGAAAACTGGTATTTGGTTTCTCAGTCAGAAATTAAAAAACACTTTTTTCAGCATTTTTGGAAATTCAACAACTACGGGCCTAAAATAGTGGCGAAAGTTTTATTGAAAATAAATAATTACTAAAGTACTATTCAAGGATTTTACAGGCTACTTCTATAGCAACTAGTACCTGACTTCTCGATTAGCTATTAAAACAAATCCACGTTTCAGTGCTTCTGCAAATTCAAGCCATAACGGATGAAATTTTCTAAAAAAAATTTTCGTTACATTAAAAAGATCTTACTGCTAAATTTACGAAAACTGGTATTTCAATTCTCTGTTAGATATAAAGAAATATTTGTTAGGGGAACAAAGTTGCTACGGAAATATTTCCGCAAGAATGCAAAAGGCATGATTAACACAAACATCCGACTCTAGGTACCAGAATCGTTATTTTGGTCATTGGTACATTCGGAAAAGACTATGCTTATATGGCCTTAATTAGCGTGAAAAGGTTAGTCGGCGTTGCAATTTGTGAACAAAATGATAATTCGATTAAATAAAAACAAAACAAAAATGGTTTAAATGCCCCGCTATTTTAGTACAAAATGACTGCAAGAAGGAAAACGAAACCACACATTTTCACAGCACAGTATTTTCTTACGCGCTGTCAGTTTTAACCGAAAATCTGTAAATATTTATTACAGAACCTGTACAATTTTAATGTAAATCGCTTCAGAACTTTCGGTTTCCGTGCAAACTCTGATTTCCCTTATTTTATCACGGTGATCATTTCTCCCTGTGTAGGTCGACATCAACAAAATATTTTCACATTCGTAGAGAAAGCTGGAGATTTAAATTTCGTGAGAAGATTCCTCCGCAACGAAAAACACCTTTGTTTTAATGGTGTCCACCCCAAATCCTGAATCATGTCAGCGACACCCTCCCCCCTGTTCCGCGATAATACAAAACGTGCTGCCCTTCTTTGAACTTTCTCAATGCACTCTGTTAATCCTATCTGGTAAGAATCCCGCACCGCACAGCAGTATTCTACAAGAGGACGGACAAGGGTACTGTAGGCAGTCTCTTTAGTAGATCTGTTACATTTCTAAGTGTCCTGCCAATAAAACGCGGTCTTTGGTTAACTTTCCCCACAACATTTTCTATGTCTTCCTACCAATTGAAGTTGTTCGTGATTCTAATTTCTAGGTATTTAGTTGAATTTACAGTCTTTAGATTTGAGTGATTTATCGTGTAACCGAAGTTTAACGGATTCCTTTTAGCACTCATGTGGATGACCTCACACTTCTCATTATTTAGGGTCAACTGCCAATTTTCGCACCATACAGGTATCTTTTCTAAATCGTTTTGCAATTTATTTTGATCTTTTGATAACTTTACTAGTCGATAAACGACACCGTCATCTGCAAACAACCTAAGACGGCTGCTCAGATTGTCTCCAAAATCGTTTATATAGATAAGAGACAGCAAAGGGCCTATAACACTACCTCGGGGAACGCCAGAAATCACTTCTGTTTTACTCGACGACGTTCCGTCAGTTACTACTATATATTTACACCATATATATTTACACCATATATATTTAAAACATATTTAGGCTATGTCCGTCCGAACGTTTATTAGAGTATCGTGTAAAAATCTGAAGTAAATTGGACAACTACTTTTCGAGGTTTTTGATAAAAACAGTAAGCAACTACTTGTCCTTACATAGTAATATCGAAGTATAGATATCGATAAGCAAACTACATGTACATGAATACTCTGCAATTCCCACTCAACAGTTTGGCAGTAGATTCATAGAAACATTTTCAGACTATTTCCGTACCGTTCGCCTCTCGAATAGCATGCGGGAAAAATGAATAATACCTGAATCTTTCTATGCGGGCACTAATTCCTCTTATTTTGTGACAATAGTCATTTCTCCCTATATAGATGGAGGCAACAAAATATTTTTGCGTTCGGGGGAGAAAGTTGGTGATGTGCAAAACGAGCTGCTGCTATTGCAACTTATTACTTGTCTTCGGTTAATAGTAATTGTTAAGGCTCCCACACCGCACTCGAGTACTGGGGCTGACAGTCATTGTTTCGCCATCCCCCCCCCCCCCCCCGGATTTTCTGTTTCGTGGTTCCAATTAAGTGATTTACAGTGTAACCGACACTTAAAGGATTGTTTTTATGGAGGAGCTTGCACTTTTTATTTTTCAGAGTCTTATGGAACTCTTAGCACCATAAAATATCTTTTCTAAATCATTCTGAAACTAAGTTTTTGTGCAATAGTACAGATAGGGTGACAGCATGACACAGGGAGAGATCACTAAATTAGAGACAAATGAGACGAATAGCAAAATGAAATTATTTCTGGCGGAATGGAAACACACTCAAAAAAAGAAATAGCGATGTTACTCGTTCGAAAGGAAACAAATACATAAGTCTAGAGCAACACATCATTCGTAGCCGGCCGAAGTGGCCGTGCGGTTAAAGGCGCTGCAGTCTGGAACCGCAAGACCGTTACGGTCGCAGGTTCGAATCCTGCCTCGGGCATGGATGTTTGTGATGTCCTTAGGTTAGTTATGTTTAACTAGTTCTAAGTTCTAGGGGACTAATAACCTCAGCAGTTGAGTCCCATAGTGCTCAGAGCCATTTGAACCATCATTCGTAGCACGCTCTCCCAGAAACTGTTTGCCGACGATGGATAATACGTTTTCCTTTTTTTGGCAGCTGGTCATCGCCATACTGCTATCTATCAACGACGGACTTCCATGCGATGTGATTTGCCATTTGTCACGCCGCCGTGGGCGTGCCTCACCGCGGATTCCACACCTGCTATTGCGGCTAGAGGGGACATTGCGGTCTCGGCAGCGAGCGCGAGAACTGCCATCGATTTCCCATAACGCATCTGCCGGCTGGCACCGCCTCGGGACAACCTGGTACCTCGAACACCAACACCCCTTCAGTCTGCGCGGCCGATTCCAGCCTCTCTATCCCCCCCCCCCCCCCCCCCCCGGAGAGACGTTCTACGTGACAACGTTTTTCGTCCTGGTGATGTCGTGGGGGTAGAAGGACACTGATTCGTACGCGATATTGTAACGAGTAAATCGCCGGAAACAGAATACTGTTGAAATACTCAACGTCAGTGTCACCAAAGTGGTGCCTACTACAGTCGCGTCCCAAAGGTGAGGTTCCGGGAAGAAGAGAAATAGTCGGCTGGCCTAAGCGAGAGGGAGTCCTGACGTATGCTGCTGTTAAGTTACCTTATCACAAAAGGTAAGGCTTGGAATAAGTACTGAAACGACAAACACTACGAGTGTTTCACAGCTCCTGACTTCCTTCACGAAATAGTATCAAGTCCTGATAAACACTGAAACCCAGAGAAACAGGTACACTTGCCTAATATGGTGTAGGGCATCCGCGAGCACGCACGCGTAACACGACGTGGCATGGATTCAACTAATGTCTGAAGTAATGCTGGAGGGAATTGACACCATCAATCCTGCAGGGCTGCCCATAAATCCGTAAGAGTACGACCGGGTGGAGATCTCTTCTGAACAGCACGTGGCAAGACATCACGGATATTCTCAATAACATTCGCAATAATTCCTTAAAAGACACCATAGTCGCCGTTGACTGTATAAAATATTTGTTGTTACTATTGCCATTTCGGCCTTATAGCCATTTTCAAGTAACACTGCAAAGTTACCTAAACACAAAAATACAAAAGTGAAGCACAGGGTGTATACACATAATTAAGCAAACATTTCATTAAGAAAGTAGCTCAATTATAAAAATTGGAGATAAATGTACATTACTTACATTCTGTCAGAATATAAAACTATCTGACATGAGTACATGTCGTCGTCAAAATGCAACCTTTTGACCTGTGAGAGTCCCTCAAGATCCGATGAGTACGACACTTATTACATCGTAATATGTTGTTAAATATATACTGAAGTGTCGATATTACTATCATTCTAATAATCTATCACACATACAAGTTCAGGTGCGCTGACAACATGTTGAGCTAAGTCGGTTGGCGCGAAAATACATTTACTAAAGGCGTCTATCGTTAAATCATGTCTTAGGCCTGCTATAGGCTCTTTATGATGTGTAGGTACGCCTCACAAGGAATCGCTCCCTTTAGACCTCTTTTACCACAGCTCCTTGTTTGCCATTATACCATTCTTGTTTTTACAGCTTATGTAGTTATCGTTATATGGGACCGTCGGTACCCTGGTGCCTCTGGTCAGTATTTTATCCACGATACATATTGAAGCTTCTGAAATTTTAAGGAACTTTCCTTCAGTGTCTGGCTGTTGTCGCACAAAGGCGACCAGTATCTCTTGTCTCATAAGTTTCCCTTTGTTTTGTGTCGAACTAATAGGACTTGGCCGTTTCCCGTGGGTACTACACTACTACAAGAATGCTGAGGATTAGATAGGTGCCGCGCGGGATAGCCGTGTCCTCCTCGGACGTGTGTGTGTGTGTGTGTGTGTGTGTGTCTTGTCTTTTGTGTGAGTTAGTTTAAGTTAGATTAAGTAGGGTGTAAGCTTAGGGACCGATGACCTCAGCAGTTTTGTCCCATAGGACTTACCACAAATTTCCAATTAGATGGTTAGATCGGATAACTAGTTAATCGACTACTCTTGTATCGAATTGGAATGAAACGATCTTGATGGCACAACTTGCTAAGAGAGCACATGCTGAAGAATCATTAGTTTGGCGATGGATGGAGGTGTGGGGGGCAAAACATGTAGAGGAAGGTCAGGTCCTGAGTACAGTAAACAGGTTGCAGTAGTTATGCAGAACTGGAATGAAGGTTCAACGTCTCGTCGACAACTATGTCACTGGAGACGGACGACGAGCTCGGGTTTTTTTTTCTTTCTTTTTTTTCTTTCTAAGGATGGCACCATCCCGGAATTTGCCTGCAGAGATTTAAGGACTTACGGGGAACATAAATTGGATGGCTGGACAGAGACTTGAACCGTCATTTACATCTACATCTACATGGATACTCTGCAAATCGCATTCAAGTGCCTGGCAGAGGTTTCACCGAACCATCTTCACAACTCTCTATTATTCCAATCTGGTATAGCGCGCGGAAAGAATGAACACCTACATCTTTCCGTACGAGCTCTGATTTCCCTTATTTTATCGTGGTGATCGTTCCTCCCTATGTAGGTCGGTGTCAACAAAATATTTTCGCATCCTCCCGAATGTGCTCCACTATGCTCGCTGCAGGGCTCAAGAGGTCTGCACAGCGCTTACACTAGCGTGGAGAGCTGCATCAAAATAGTTTTTTGTCCCATGACCAGTGCTTTAGCTGGAATAAAAAAGAACTCACCTTTAAAGTACTAGTTTACATAGAATACGCAAATTTAGGTACTAACACCGTTTCCAGGCGGTGCTATTACCAACAGGCGAATCAACCAGTTACAATTTTTCTGGAAGACCTCTCTTTGAACTAGATTCTTTGCCATCTATCAGTGCCATCTTTACACTTCCAATGGAAATAGACTTGTGCCCCCAGTGTAGCTCTAATATAGCTGCAGACTGTATTCGCGGGAAAATAGATGTTTTCTTGCACTCAACGAATTCCATGACTGCTGATTGCTATAAAATTTATATTGGGGTGATTTGGGGTAAATATTTCTGGGAACGCCGTCCCACCTAATTAAAGCACTGACGGTGACTTAAATAACATTCGAAAATGGCAGTCAAGATTTGCTTTCAGTACGTCGATAATGCAAGACCCTACTATGGTTCTTGATATACAATACACTACAAATTACGAATCGAGGCGATTTCTTGACTTCCGAAAAGTTTTAGTTTCAGTACTGTTAAATAAAACACGTTCACGCTACACATCCAACAGGATCTAGGGACTGACACACGATTTCCTGGAATGCTGAATCGGCTTCATATCACAAACGGAGAGTCATGAACAGATACAGATGCAAAGTTCTGTTGCCCAAAGGAGTGTTATGGAATCGATATTATAGAAGTAATAAATTAATAGCTGCTAGGCACTTAAATGTGATTTGCAGAATATCCATGTAGACTAATGTGCGCCTTTGTCATAATGGATTCTACTTCAAATCAAAATAATAAGCAACAGAAAGGATTCTGTCGGCTTAAAGGTAACTCATACACTCATATATTTACATTCTTATAAAATCTTAAGTATTCGATAAAAAATGTTACACCAGAACCTACATGATGAAATGATGATCTAAAATCATCAGCTGTATGTGGTTAGTTTATTAAGAGTATAAAAGTGTACCCAGTCGTCCGAAGGTTAAAAATCCCCAATTACGATTTTCGGAAGGAAATTGAGACAACATTTTAAAATACGCGTCACACTGGACCTTGTGGGAACTAAAATTAAAACCACGTCAGCCGGAGAACCAAAGGGTCTCAGCACTGAACACCTGCTGTTCAAACGGTGACAAGTTGTCCGCCCGTGTCAGTCTGCTGACTTTTTACCACCCTCAGTCTTCTTTTCGACCTTAATGCATAATATTGCAACTCGTCATGTAGCTAACAGCACGCGGGGGCAAGTCACACAGCATAGTTTGAGGCCTCCCTCACTTCTACATCAGCTGCAAAGTTCCTATACAAGACCGTGAGCCTTGGTACTCGGCAATATGAAACCACATTTCCCTGATTTTGGTTAAAACTTGCTGAGTGAACGTGTTTTATTTAGCGGTACTGAAACTAAAACGTTTGGGAAGTCTAGAAACAGCCTCTATTCATAATTTGTAGTGTAGTATATATTAAGAAGCATGGTAGGGTCTCGCATTATTGATAAAGCGTGCTGGGTGTGTGTGTCACTTCCCTTGTGGACTAGTGAGTGGATCGGAGCAAACGAGAACCTCTTTCCTTACCGTACCCCTACGTGTTCCAGCACTTTCAAACCTACATACCGTTCGGCGACATACAAAGATTTCCGTCATAGCTTCTTTTTTATTTTTTTTTAATATGGCGATAAAATAACCACCGCATCGATCAATGTTAAGGTGTCAGCTATTTTAGTATATATCCATCTCATGGTACAATATCCCCTGCCCCCCTCGACGTGTAAGTAACTTATATTTTCTGTTACGCACGTCAAATGTGATGCATAATTTACAGGAAACTAAGAGTTAACAGTTAATATACATGTTTACAACTGCATAGCTGAAAGGTAAACAATAATAATGCAGTTCTCGTGTGAGGAGCAACTACTGTATTAGTTTTCTTATTCAAGACAACACCCTGTGAATACATTGATTGTATTACTCTATGTTGGCAAGTAAACGAAATAATCCGTGGAGGGGAATTTTACATACTCTATGCGAGGCAGCAACATAGGCAGCAAGGCTGCTTCATACTTCACCAGCGTCAGACTAACCCGACAAATGTCACGGCACGCGTATATGACCTCTCTCCTCCAAGAGCAGAGGCTTTCAGTAACTCTGCTTCCTCCTTTCCATATACTCTTTGTGGCACCGAGTCTGTGTTGGAAGGACGTATATGATTTTTCCGCCACTCGTGACTTCTGTTATACTGTTCTCCCTGCTTCCTGCCCCTCTTATTTTCGTCCGGGCTATGCGTTCTTGTTTTGAGCTGCAACGATGCATATAAATTTTTGGCTCGTAACAGCTGTACTGGCCAGTCATATATCTGCCCCCCCTCGCAAATCCGGCCGCTAAATGTGTGCAGCGGCAGGCAACGGCAATATGCGGCTTCAATTCGGCAGGACTTCTTTTGAAGCTGACAATGCTTTGTTGTATGGAGGCTACTTTCGCATACCATTACATCGTCGTGAATTGAGTACTGAAGAGAGGAATTTTCGGAATGCTGGTAACCCAGGTACTGGGGCCGAGTTTCATTTTACCGTCGGCGTTATTCTGTGAACTCCGCACCTGAACTAGCTTTTGTGACACGGAGGTGCTTTGTATTCGCGGCGTGCTGCTGCATATGCCTCGAATATTCGGCAAACCTCCCTCGACGGATGGGAGCTCATCATTTCAGGTGCGGCGGGATTTCATAGAGTCGAAAACAATCGCCACAGTCTGAATGAATGGAGCGAACGAGCGTATGTGTGTGTGTGTGTGTGTGTGTGTGTGTGTGTGTGTGAGAGAGAGAGAGAGAGAGAGAGAGAGAGAGAGAGAGAGAGAGACGCAGCAACGCGAATGAGGCCGCTTACGAAACTTTTTGTCTGACCAAGTCTCGAGTAGGCCTACTGTCCATTGGCTTCGGAAGCTTAGGATTGGCGGTAGACATAGAAAAGATTCAAAGAAGACCTGCGCGATCCGTCACGGGTATGTCTAGCCGGTAGGAGTGTGTCAAGGTAAAGCTGAGCAAACGATGAAACCTCTGATGTGCACTCTATAGTGACTTGAGCGATACCGATGTAGATGTACGAGTACAACTGAAATATGTTATTACTGTATCAGCTATTTCCGTACGGAAATTGAACTGGATATTAAATTTACTGTTTATATGAAACCTCTGTGTGACCACACACAAATACAAAGCATGTGCACATTTAAAATTCGCATATACAGCAAAGACGGGAGTTGAACCGGTTATCTCCAATTTCAGAGGCAGTGGCGCTCGTCTCGTGAGACCACGGAGAGCACCACGGCAACTGCACTTATATAAAGTTGTTTTCAGTGCTCAGTTTATGGTAGATCATTTGCTTGGAAAAAAAAGTGAAAATTTTGGGTAACGTTTGACCATGATCGTTATGAATATCAACTGAAAAATCAACTTGCCGTTACCAGTCACAAGTACTATACCACACGCGCTTCCGGGGATTATACCTCCATCATCAAGTTGATTTATTAAGTCACTCAATAACGCATGGAATATTGTAAACTATATGATCAAAAGTATCCGGACACCTATTAGTAGACATTAATATGTGGTGCTTCCACCCTTCATGATGTCTTCAATCTGCTGAGGACACTTCCAGTGAGGTATCTGAATGTCATGTAGGAGAGGCATCCCATTCTTTCTCACCGGCCGACGCAAGAGAGGTAATGATGTTGGACGTAGCGGGTTGAAGCGAAGCCGACGCTCTAACTCATCCCAAAGGTGTTCTATTGGGTTCAGGTCCGGATTTGGGCAGGTAAGTCCATTTTAAGAATGTTATCATGCACAAATAATTGTCTCGCAGATGCTGCTTCATGAAAGGATGCATTGTCGCGCTGTTACAAACAATTATCGTGTCCGATTTGTTCCTCTATTGCACGCAGTACACAATGCTGTATAGTGTGTTCACATCCCTCCGCATTTTCTTAAGCTTAATAAGGGGGCCACATTAACAACGAGAAACATGTCCATACCGCAACACCAACTCTTCAGAACTTCACTGTTAGCGTTACACACACTGGCAGGTAAAGTTCTGAACGTATTGTCGACCTTCCATCGCACTACAAGGTGGCACAGCGTGCTACATCAAACCAAAGCACTCATTTCGAGTCACCCACTGTCCAGTGGCGTCGTCGTTTACACTACCTAAAGTGTCACACAGCACTGATAAATGGGGGATAGGACGTCAAATGGGCCGACTTGGAGCAGGAGAGGCATCACAGGACATTTTAATTTCCAGTGTCTATACTTTTACAAATAAATTCATAAAACTTTGTCAGCATCACCAGGAAGGATTCAGGATTCACACTCATTGCAGTGGAAGTTCGAAAACATAGCAGAATAATTTTTTTTTTACGTGTGAAATTTCATCATTTTTTCACTTACTAATGGCTGCATTTGTTGCTATAGGTACACTTTTCTTCATAAGTTAGAGAAATTCTTCGAGGAATTTTGCACAGCATACATACCATACTTACAAGTGTATGAAACTCTAGAATTTATTTAATTTATGAAAAAACGAATGCTCTGTTATATTTTAAACTTCATGTTTAGAAAAAAATTTGTAGTTAATTACCTCAATTTTTACCACAGTTTTTAATAGATTTGGAAAATTCTAGAGTTTCATACACCTTTAAGTATGGTTTGTATGCTGTGCAAAATTCATGGAACCATCTCTCTTACTTATGAAGAAAAGTGTACCTATAGCAACAAATGCTGCCATTAGTAAGTAAAAAAAATGATGAAATTTCACATGTAAAAAAAATTACTTCGTTATGTTTTCGAACTTCCACTGAATTCTGAATCCTTCCTGGTCATGCTGACAAAGTTTTATGAATTTATTTTTAAAAGTATAGACAGTGGAAATTAAAATGTCCTGTGGTGCCTCCTGCTCCAAGTCGGCCCGTTTGACGTCCTACCCCTCTTAATTCTCTACGCACAAGTCACTGTGCCAGCTTGACTCCCGGTAGCATTTGGGAACACACTACCAGTCGGCTCGGGCAGTTTTAGACGGGTTGAAACGTCCCTGATGGATCTGTTAAACAGGTGACATCCAATGTCCACGTTCGAGGTCAGTTGAGTTCTCCTGACCAACTTACTCTGGTGTTACTTTTTTTCTACTATTAACAGAATACTTTCCCGCCTCCTTTTATACTGGTGGATCCTCCTCTCGTGTCATCTACAGGTCGACTCCACGTAACAGACGGGTGTCCGGATAGCTCTACTAGTGATATTGTTAACTGATATAATTCCACCTGAGACTGAAAGCATAATCCTCCGAAACGTGGCGTGGAAGTTAATTATATAACACGAGGGTCTCTCCAAAAGAAATGCACACTATTGTTGTAAAAATACAGTTTGTATTCTGCATGTGTGAAAATTGTACAGTGTGTAGATATGTCCTTCCCGCTTGCTTTCAAACTTAGTTCAACCTGTTCCCGTGAGTCACAGCATGTCTTCAAGATGGCTGCTACACTTGACGTTCGTCAGAAGCAACGTGCTGTCATAGAATTCCCGTGCTGTGAAAACGAGACAGTGGGAAACATCCACAAGAGGATTGTCCTCGCAGCGGCAGGCCTCGTACTGCACACTCTCCAGACAATGTGCAGAGAGTTAACGAATTGGTGACTGCCGACAGACGCATCACAGTGAACGAATTGTCACGCTACGTTGGGATAGGGGAAGGAAGTGTTTACAGAATACTGAAAGTGTTGGCGTTACAAAAGGTTTGTGCCAGGTGGGCTCCCAGGATGTCGACAGTGGCTCACAAAGAAACAAGAAAACGGTATGCAGCGAACTTTTGGAACAGTGCGAGAGTGGTGGAGATGAATTTCTTGGAAGAATTGTGCAGGTGATGAAACATGGCTCCATTTTTTACCAGAGACGAAGAGGCAAGCAATGGAGTGGCATCATGCAAATTCACCCATAGAAAAAAAAAATTCAAAACCACACCTTCTGCTGGAAAAGATGGCTACGGTGTTTTTAGATTGCGAAGGACTCTTGCTTGTGGACATCATGCCAAGTGGAACCACCATTAATTCTGATTCATATGTGACGACACTGAAGAAACTTCAAGCTCGACTGAGTCGTGTCCGACCACATCGGCAAAAGCAGGACGTTCTGCTGTTGCACGACAATGCACGGCCACATATCAGTCAAAAAACCATGGAAGCGATCACAAAACTCGGATGGACAACACTGAAACACCCGCCTTACAGTCCTGACCTGGCTCCCTGTGACTATCATCTCTTTGGGAAACTGAAAGACACTCTTCGTGGAACAAGGTTTGAAGATGATGAGTCCCTTGTGCACGCTGCCAAACAGAGGCTCCAACAGGTTGGTCCAGAATTTTACAGCGTGGCTATACAGGCGCTGGTTCAAAGATGGCGTAAGGCAGTTGAGAGGGATGGAAATTATGTGGAGAAATGAAAATATTGTTCCTAAAAGAGGTATCTACACAATGTAAAACTTTCAAACATGTGGAATAAAAGATGGATTAAAAAAAAATAGTGTGCGTTTCTGTTGGAGTGACCCTCGTAAGTTTGACTGGTTACAGCAACTTTTATGTTTAACTGATAACAAACCTTTTATTACTTTAATTCTGCGAAGTTTCTTTATTGGCTTTAGGGACGTTAGCATACAGCCATCTCAACAGTGGAATGCCAATGACGACTATGCGAACGTCAGGACTGCACGTAGCCCCGCTCCCGAGCGAAGACAATCTCCGAACCGGCAGGAAGTTGAACCCGGACCACTTCGGGCTGCGCGATTAGGGCAGCTACCAAGGTGGACCTACGAAGTTTCAACAGTGCGAACTGCAATTCATGATATAACTATTCGGCTGAGCAGCACACTGGCAGAAACAGATAGGATATGCGGTAACACGAGAGCGAACCCCTTTCACTCTCTGCAGCGGTACATCTCTCTCTCTCTCTCTCTCTCTCTCTCTCTCTCTCTTTTTTTGTTCGCAACTTCATTTTAGCAGCGGAATTCCCGCCGGAACGAGCGCGCTGAAAGGGTGAGGGGGGGTAGGGGGGAAGTGGGGTGGGGGAAGGAGGTGGGGGGTGGGGGTGTGCTGTATCGGGCGCTGGGCTCTGGGTTCTGGACGCCACCGTGTCAGGCGGCTGTGGCGATCAATACGGCCGGGACGCGAGCCAGGCAACCAGGCGGGCCTCTGCAATTACTGGTCGCTCCAACACACCGTCACGTGCGGCAGGGGCCGGATGCGCCGCTGCGCCACAATTACATTAAAATAACATTTTGATTGACGTCGCAGCGAGTCAAGTGGTGGGGGTCAGCCAACAGTCAACGATAAATCTCACAAGCTGCGACACAGTCGCGAATACAAACAGTGGTCCAGGTACTCTCAAATGTTTTTTATTCCAGTCTTTGATCATAATATAAGGTCCTTCGACGATGACCGGTTTCAGTCAGTAATGACCATCTTCAGATCTGTTCTACACCATGTCCTAATGTGATAAAGTCTTAATGGCATCGTAAAAACATATAAATACACTCAGCAATGAATCGTCACGTATAACTAAAATATGGTGTAAAATGAGCCACATCATCCACACAGTCATTTTGCAACTGGCGTTACAGTACAAAACATGACTTCAGTATGTTTTGTACAGTAACGCCAGTTGCAAAACGACTGTGTGTACGATGTGGCTCATTTTACACCATATATTAGTTCTACGTGACGATGCTTTGTTGAGTGTATTTATATGTTTTGACGATGCCATTACGGCTTTATCACATTAGGTCATGGTGTAGAACAGATCTGAAGATGGTCATTACTGACTGAAAGCCGGCCGCTGTGGCCGAGCTGTACTAGGCGCTTCAGTCCGGAACCGCGCGACTGCTACGGTCGCAGGTTCGAATCCTGCCTCGGGCATGCGTTATCATGAAGCAGCAGCAGCAGCCCTTGGTGCACCATCCCACAACACTGGATTTCGACAGACATGCTGTCCCATATACATTCTTCGATCTCCGATGGATGTTTGGCTGTGCTTATACTTCCACAGTCAACAAAAGACTAAATGGTTCAAATGGCTCTAAGCACTATGGGACTTAACATCTGGCGTCATCGGTCCCCTAGACTTAGCACTACTTAAACCTAACTAACCTAAGGACATAACATACATCCATGCCCGAGGCAGGATTCGAACCTGCGACCGTAGCAGCAGCGCGGTTCCGGACTGAAGCGCCTAGAACCGCTCGGCCACAACGGCCGGCGTTGGAACATCGATGCTGTCAATGACCTCGTTAATGGCTGTTTTCAGCTCAGGAATGGTTTTGAGTTTATTGCTGTACATCTTGTCTTTAATATAGCCCAACAAAAAGGAGTCCCATGTGTTCAGATCCGGAGAATATAGCGGCCAATGGAGGCCCATGTCACTGACCTTTGGGTACCCCAGAGCCAGAATCCGATCCCCTAAGTGCTCCTCCAGGACATCAAACACTCTCCCGCTTCGATGGGTTCGAGCTCCGTTTTGCAAGTCGATATCAGGGTCACTTTAGATAAAGGTGATCAAATAATTTTCCGAAACCTTCATGTGTAGTTTAGTAGCCACCGTGCCATCAAGGAATATCGCACGGATGATTCTGTGACTGGACACGCAGTCACCCGCTGAGGTTAAAGAGACTTCTCGATCACGGAATGCGGATTCTCATTCCCCCAAATTCGCCAATTTTGCATATTGACGAACCCACCCAAATGCTCGCTAAACCAAACCATGCATGCGCATATTAATTCCCATCACGCCCCACGGCTAACAGTGCAGTTTGAAGGTCCTGACGCAAACTGTTCAGACGTTATGACAATTTTAATACATATAGTTCAATAACTGTCATCCTGTACTTTGTTACAGAGACTGCAGTGTAATACGCACTTTACAGAGATTGCGGTCTAATATGGACTATACCATGCAACCACAGTTACAGTTAGTGTTGAAAATGGTTTTCATGTGCCGTAAAACATGCGTGTACGGGCTGTAGCATGTTCTGTTTCACACGTCCACATCGGCCAGGCTGCATCCGATAAATGTCAAATGCAGCATGAATACGCTGCTTCAGTGTCTCCACATCTGAAACGAGCTCTGCATATACGGTACTTTTGAGATGGCCCCATAACCAGAAATCGCATCGGTTGAGATTCGGTGAAAGAGCAGGCCATGCAACTGGACCTCCCCGTCCGATCCATCGACCAGGGAAGACACGATTGAGGGGCGTCCGGACATTAACCGCGAAATGGGTTGGAGCATCATAATGTTGCAGCCACATAACTCTTCGAATCATCAATGGCACTTCCTCCAGCAGGGGAGGCAAAGTTACCCGCAAGAAATGCTGATAGTTCCAGACTGTGAGGCGACGTGGAAGGAAGACTGGTCCCAAAATACGGTCGCCAGCTATCCCGGCCCACACATTCCGGCTGCACCGATGCTGATTATTCGCTGCACCATTATTCTGCGCACCATCCCACAGATGACGGTTAAGAAATTTGAAGATACTACTCCGCGTAATGGTGGCCTCATCTATGAATAGGATGGATGACAGAAATCCCGGAATCGTGGTTGCCTGATGAAGAAACAAGTGACAAATCTGCTCCCGATGTGAAAAGCCTGTCGCTAGTAAGCCTTGCACACGCTGTAAGTGACAAGGGTAGTAACAGCCATGGAGAATGTTTCACACGGTCGTATGGCTTACCCTGTACTGGTGGGCCAACTGCCTGGTACTCACACGGCGACTGCCTTCCACAAGCTTGGTCTCCGAACATTTGGACTACGTCCTTCATGACTTTCTACTTCCTGAAACGACCTTGTCTCAGACAAACGGCGAAACACTGTTGCAAAAATTGAATGCTGTGTTGGTTGTCGGCGGGGATAAATGTCCTGACACAGCCTTGCCGACCGCCGCCCGATGCCATTTTCCTTTCCGTCGACAAGCTCTCGATTTGAATACGGAACCACTGCGTAAAGCGATGTATCACATCCACTACATGTCAGCAACAGAAGTGAATCGGACACAACGTTACCAATTACTGTGGCAGGAGAGAGCGCTAGGGCATGACGTATGAGGAACAGTTTCACCCTCTGGAGGAAACCATACACACTGTAACTGTGGCTGCATGGTACAGCGCGTTTTAGACTGCAGTCTCTGTAACAAAGTATGATTGAATAAATAGTCTCTAGGATGGAAACCACGCATTTCTGGACGTAAGTTCATTAGAGCTTGCTTGTTCTATATCCTCTCGTCGATCAATCCCTAGAGTTTGTACACGATGGAAAAAATCATCCTGTATAGTGATAAAGTGAAACCCTCTGGAGATGCATGTAGGTGCCGAATCAAAATGGAAAACACAACTGGAAAACAGACAATGAAATCATTTTGTGGCTTGCAGAAGGCACAGATATAACAAGAATATTTATATTATAAAATACGGCAAAAACGATTCGAAGAGCTTCAAAACTTAATGTGATAAGTGCCACACCAGTAATGTAGAAAGACGCGCATCAACATCTGATAAAAAAATAAAATAAAAAAAAATCCATTTCTCTTGCTCCAACTTCCAATTCCAGATTATTTGCGTGAACATCGCTGCTCACGAGATTTTTACAGTTTCCTGACTGATTTGACATGGCTACAAACGATTACCTTTTCTGTGCCAATATCTCCATCTCAGAGTAGCACACGTACACCCAACATTCTCAGTTATTGTGGTCTCTCAAATTTTTCGGGGTGACAGTTTAAGGGCAGGACCAGTGTTTTGATGCGAACGCCAAGTTTCTGGGACAGCGTAATTAACGAGTTTCGAAATCAAAATGTCGGAAATCGTAACAGACCTGGACGGAGGTTTGCAGTGTGACTCTCAATTTGTTACGATACTGCCGGCCATCTATCGCATCACAGGTGGAAAACTCTGAGAAAATATGCGTTCCACGGAGTACCAGAGTGGGCTCTGAAAAACAAATGAGCATCAAGGGGCGTAGCGTGGACAGCGACTCGAACGCTGCTACATGATGTGGCGCAACACCAATAATACTTCGCAGTCCAAGGAGAGAGTACGCGCAAACCTCCGCTCGCATCACCCTGAAGTCGACAGCTGGGTGAGTCGTGTGCATACAATTGGAATCAACAACTCGGATGAGCATCCGAAAGCACTACATTTCTCAATTATTAGTTGTGTAACAATGAATCCCCGACTCTTTAAGGAATTCAAATCGCATATGCAAAACAGCTTCAAACGTCGGATCCCTATAAAAATGAGTTAATATGCTAAATATTAAGTTTGTAAATAAGTGAAATTATGTTTACAGTTCGTTGGAAGTCGCTAAGTGCTTTCAGTCTCAAATGCTAGATGATTATATGTGTATTTGCGCGCAGTGAGTTACGCTGCCTAAAGACGTATACACAGTTTTAGGTGTAATACTTCTGTCATTGTGTGAAATCTTTAACATAAGGTTATATCTCTTAATGAGCACATTATTACAGCTTTTTACATAGTAAAATTCTGTCAAAAATGATTTGGCGACACAGTGAAAATGAAATTCTTGTTGCCTCTAGAAGTAGTTCGAGACGTGACCCGTAATTGGGACAATGAAGCATAAATCTGGCATGAGTTTAGTAATATACATCTCTCGGTTCTCATTCAGTTTTTGCCCTCTAACACCTCCCTCTAACCACCGACGTTATTCCGTAACCTTTGGTTAGTGTTTTCCACACAGTCCTCTCCTCGCCAATTCTGCAGAGAAACTCTTTTGTGACCTTATTAGATCACTTATTTTTCAGCATCCTTATGCAGCATCAAGCCTCAAACAGATCGGATTCTCTTACTTCTCGGCTTTCACGAGTTAAATCTTTACTTATTAGTGTTATTCTTTTCGAACTTCTATCTTGGTCTGCCGAAAGAAAACGCAGCTTTTAGTCTTAACATAGAAAACCCAGACACAACTTCACGCATAGCTGTGAGTGCAGGCTTTCTCGGCGAATTTCATATATGAAGTCTTCACGAATAGCTGTAGATGTTTTTGCTGGAATACTCGAAGCCGTTACCATCCGTTTTATTCGCTGCACCATCGCCAGCATTTCTCACTCCAGAGAAAAACATTATCGCGATATCCGGGAGAGTTAAACTCTACTGTTGCTGCAACTGCCTGGGACGATGTGTGGCAATACAGTGTAAGCACGGAAGCGACTAACAGTTTCCGGCGCATGGCTTTACACATATTAGCTAACCACTCTCCCATTAAGTTTGGTTGCTCTTTAAACAGTATCTATCTGCGAGAAGCGAGAAAACGTCGTGGGAGAGTGGTTTCTCAGAGATACGCGTTTTATCACAAGTACGGACTGCTTCTTCAAGTTCCCGGAGCAGTCATTTTAACGCAACAGCTACGAAAGCAGCATGGATGTTCATGCCCAATGCTTTGTGAAGTATCAGCGATAATAAATCTGCGGCATACGGCTCTTACGCATGGACAGAAAATTATATGCGCTGGCGACGATAAAGAGCAAGATAAGCGGTGACGTCAGGCAGTTGGGTGGCAAATACGAGTATTATCGCAGCGTATGCGCTACCGACAGGTATGGAGATAAAAATAAAGTATATAACGCGAAACGACTAAAGTCAGAGAATGTTTCCTTCAGGATAACTGAATATTTCCCAGTAGCCATTTCGTCATGGGGCGACAGCGGTAAATTTTTTGTATGACACGCACTACTTTTACTTAATCTCCTTCTTTGGAACTATTACCGTATGCCTATTCATATAACCATAAGCGTTTCTTTTTATTGATTTAAAACATCGTCAGTGAGAGAATTTTCTTTGATTTCCGCTTAAATCTGGAAATGTCATCTGCTTACACATTTTCCAGGTATTCCTGCGTTTGGTGTTGAAGTTCCCGGCCTCATGTCACGGTTATTTGCAGCTCTACGTATTTCTTGACGTGAAGCGACTAAATATTGCACCATTAATGTTTGTTTGCGGGGCATGTTTAGCTGGGGTTTAAATACCTGCTATAACTGTAAATCAACTATGGTCAGTATGACCACACTAATTAAGGACATAATGAGATTTTTACAGGAAACGGCATATCTAACAAAGACTTTATGTACGAGGGTTGAAACTTTATTAGTGGCAGCTCGTACAAAATAGGTATGTGTTTCAAAGTTTTACTGACCTTCAAAGTAGTCACCAGCACATTGTGTATAACCCGTTGCCAGCGATGAAGAAGTCGTAGGATACTCTTAGCATTGCCAGTTGTGTTGACAGTTCGAGCAGCGCGGTCTATGCCCGACGAATTTGTAGCAGTTGTGAAGCGAATGCCGTGAAGTGTTTCCTTTGGTTTAGAAATCGAATTGAATTAACGAGGGCTTAAGTCAGGGGAGTGCAGTAGGTGGTATAGCACTTAGCAGCCCTTCGGTTAAACAAATCAGTAACAGCTTGCACTGTACGTGCTTGAACATTGTCCTGCAAAATGATGATAAGGTCCTGCAGAAAGTGCCATCACTTCTGTCTCTATGCTGTTCATTTTTGGAACACAACCTACGACCAGCTTAGATACAGAGGCGATGACACGTTCTACAGGACCTGTCCATTATTTTGCAGGACAATAGTCACGCACGTACAGTGTAAGCTGTTGCTGATTTGTTTGACTGATGGGGCTGCTAAGTGCTATACCACCTACTGCACTCCCCTGACTTAAGCCCTCGTTAGTTCAATTCGATTTCTAAACCAAAGGAAACACTTCACGGCATTCGCTTCAGAACTGCTACAAATTCGCCAGGCAATAGACCGTGCCGCTCGAACTGTCAACACAACTGGCACTGCTAAGATGGCTCTGAGCACTATGGGACTCAACTGCTGTGGTTATCAGTCCCCTAGAACTTAGAACTACTTAAACCTAACTAACCTAAGGACATCACACACATCCATGCCCGAGGCAGGATTCGAACCTGCGACCGTAGCAGTCGCACGGTTCCGGACTGCGCGCCTAGAACCGCGAGACCACCGCGGCCGGCCGCACTGCTAAGAGTATCGTACGACTTCCACATGCCTGGCAACGGGCTGTACACAATGCTGGTGACTAGTTTGAAGGTCAGTAAAACTTTGAAACACGTACCTATTTTGTACGGGCTGTAAATAAATAGTTGCCACTATTGAAGTTCCAACCCTCGTATTATTACACTCACTTGAGTCACGTGTGAAAGAAAGGACGACGACGACAAGGCAATGTGCACCGATTTCCGGGCCATTTAATCCTGTAAAAAGTTTTATAAAGCATAACAATGAAATACATGTCAGCATGCACTCTTTTGGAATAGTAATCAATAAAACTGCTCAATTTATTATGAGTCATGGTGGAGATAAATATTCATACAGATGAATCCGGAGCACAAAATCTGTGCTCAAAATGTTTGAAAAAATATGCAGGAAATCAGCAGTGACAAGTTCTGTAGTAAACTTCAGGAGGAAGTCAGTTCCCAAATTTTTGGAGTTCAAAACCAACTTAAGACCGTACTTATAAATCTACATTGGCAGCTACTTCAGCATAAGAGCCAGTTTCACCGCACGTCTTGAAGCACAGGCAAACACTACCCTATCTGCTGCGTCTGTACAAGACGTTTCACACACGGTTCCGTATGTTGCTGTGTTTATTCTAACCTCACTTACGGTGGTAAAAATAGTAGCTACATTATCTGCATCAGTCTCCTCCAGATTCTGACTCTTCTGCGTACTCTTCTGAAACCTCTCGTTAGCAGTTTATTACACCGTCGACCAGCACTTAATCTGCCACGGAAAATTTGGACCCGAAATGAAGCCATTTTTAAAGATCTAAAAGAAATATTCACGAGTGTCAGTACTACAAAAAATCAACTAAACGCGAGTAAATAATATGCTCCATGACAGTAAGTGTGTCAATAAACTGTTTTCGTCAAGTTGCATACTTTCAGTGATCGTCCTAAGGCGTTACAGTCAATGGCAATGTTATCATCTCAGCAACTAACATTTTCGAAGTAATTTGTGAAACAATATTAACTGCAATGTTGATTCCTCATTACAAGCCGCATCTCAAAGAGAGTAATAACCAAAAGTGGATGTAAATATGAACTGAATCCACGACGATCTACTTGCTTGCATGAACAGCATGGAAGAAAGTTAATTGTAAATTTACTTACAAGGGAACCTCCCCATCGCACCCCCCTCAGAATTAGTTATAAGTTGGCACAGCGGATAGGCCTTGAAAAACTGAACACACATCAATCGAGAAAACAGGAAGAAGTTGTATGGAACTGTGAAAAAATAAGCAAAATATACAAACTGAGTAATCCATGTGTAAGATAGGCAACATCCAGGTGGGTGTAAACACATGAGCGCCGTGGTCCCGTGGTTAACGTGTGCAGCTGCGGAGCGATAGGTCGTTGGTTCAAGTCTTCCCTCGGGAGAAAATTTTAATTTTTATTTTCAGACAATTATCAAAGTTCAGGCACTCACATATAATCATCTTCGCTCTCCAAAATTCCAGGACATGTTCAGATTTGCTTGGACATATGCAGGATTTGACGGTTTACACACGGAAAAATTTGAAAACGTTAAAAACATATGTTTTGACAGAGCACAGACAAAACTGTGCGACTGTGAAACTGTTGCATTCATTTGTTGCAGTTTATGTGACAAACTCTTATGTTTTCACACTTTTTCGGAAGTGATTATCACATCCACAAGAAAACCTAAATTGGGCAAGGTAGAAGAATCTTTTTACCCATTCACCAAGTGTACAAGTTAGGTGGGTCGACAACATATTCCTGTCATGTGAAGCACATGCCGTCACCAGTGTCGTATAGAATATATCAGACGTGTTTTCCTGTGGAGGAATCGGTTGACCTATGACCTTGCAATCAAATGTTTTCGGTTTCCATTGGACAGGCACGTCCTTTCGGCTACTAATCGCACGGGTTTGCGGTGCGGTCGCAAAACACAGACACTAAACTTATTACAGTGAACAGAGACGTCAATGAACGAACGGACAGATCATAACTTGGCGAAAATAAAGAAAGAAAAATTTTCACTCTTGGGAAGATTTGAACCAGGAACCTCTCGTTCCGCAGTTGCTCACGCTAACCACGGGACCACGGCGCTCCTCAACGCAGATTGTCCTAGACGTTGCCTATCTTGCACATGGACTATATGTATTTTTTTTCTTTTTTTGTTCATAGTTCTACGCAACTTCTTCCTGTTTTCTCGATTGATCTGTGTTCAGTTTTTCAAGGCCTATCCACTGTGCCAACTTATAGCTAAATCTGAGGGGGGTGCGATGGGGAGGTTCCCTTGTTAGACACGACTCTCGTATTGATTTTATACATTCTAACGTAGGAGATGTTTCTGTGAACAGAATTTAACCGCCGTTACAACAGAAGATGCCAAAAGCATAAATTCACAGGTGACATATGCCAACTTATATAAAACCACCTCTGAAGACGGGAGCATCAACGGCCATCGCTAAATTTTCGTACCATTACTCACTTGATCGCGGGTATCTCAAGCCTACAGAATTAGACACACAAAAACTATACACATACTTATCAGAAAAACTATTGTGAACATATTTATACCAATACAATTAATGGCTTGTAATAAATAAATTAATAAACTGAATTTAAGACCGGTGTTATACAGGGTGATTCACGAAGTTACGCAAATATTTTAATATGTTATTCTACAACTAAAACTAAAGAAAAAAGTTCATATAAACATAGGTCCGCAAATGTTTATACGGCTAATAAAATATTTTGCCTGAAATTTGGCAATTTCGCTAATATGAAGTCATCGCAAAACTGTACTGGGTTAAAGTAAAGCACAATTTCCATTTATTTTGTTGTTATTGGTCTGGTGTATCTAATAAACACCTGAAGATCGCTGGCAGTTGTCCAGCCGAAATATCGTGCAATGAAGTTTACGACGACCGGCTGCAAGCCCGAAATCTTTTTGAACAATCTACCACTTGCGTAACATTCTTGGCATGCCACAGGTACAGACGCAGCAGCTGGTCCAAGAGACATCGCACGTGCCCATCCCAGAAGTACCCCTCCTCGAAAGGACTGACACTCTTTATGACGACCTAAGGGATGATACCGACACCGAGCTTTGCACGACACCCAAAACTAACAATCACCTTACTCTTGCATGATCTGTCGCAGATAGCAAGAAACCGCTACTGTTTTCACCACCCGAACAGACCATCGCAGAGGTTTCTTTCCCCTTGGCGCTCGCCTTAGCACTTTTTTTCCCCTCTGCCCCTGAAATCGCCACCCTTCGTTCGCTTTTCGTCCGCTATCTATCTCCTCGTTGCGACCTCGTTAGTGGGTAATCGTACCCAGACGCAGGGATAACATCAGGGCCCCACACCCCGTGAAGTCTTCGATTAGTAAATAACAAATACGGAAGTGACAGTAAGATGTTTTGTGGAGGTCACAACGTAGGTGTGAGCTTGAACGACTCCACACTTAAAAAAAAAAAAAAAAATAATCGATTTGCTCACGTGTCGCTTTGCATAATGGACACGAACTTTTGTTTCCATGTCGAATGGCAAACACGGTAGCACGACCCAGAATAACCAACCAAATTCAACTGAAAGTTTATCCTAACGAAATTTAAAGTTGAGCGAGATTATCGTTGTATAATTAGACGATATGTGATGCGAATTTCTTCACATAGATATTATGAAAGAAACGATGAAAACTCCATTTACATAATTACTTTGCAATTCACAGTTAACTTTTTGCCGGAGGGTCCACAGAGCCACTTTCACACCATTTCTCCCCTATTTTGTTTTTGAATAGCGCGTGGGAAAAATGAACGCCTACATCTTTCCAGGCGAGTTCTGATTTCTCTTATTTTATTATTATTTTTTATTTATTTTCTCTTATTTTATCAACAAAATATTTTGGCATGAGGAGTAGGAAGAGGAGGAGGTGGTTGGTAATTAACATTTCGTTGAAAGATCTCACCGCAACGAAAAATGAGTTTCTTTTACTAACTGAGATTGAATCACCTATGTGGAAGCCTCGACAGAGAGAGAGAGAGAGAGAGAGAGAGAGAGAGAGAGAGAGATATCACCAACGGTTTGTACATAGCGTCTCTCGTAACTCACTGCAACTTCGTTCCTGCTTAGCGCACGTGCCTTTTCCATATTTGGAATACAACTAAATTCCTGGGTATACTGTTCTCACCGAGGGCTTTTCACGCTGACCTATGCTACCACGCGTTTAGGTAAGAAGATTTGAGGAAGGGAAGGAGGACGTTATAGAGGGAGGAAAACGTAGCTGGATGGAAGACTTAGGTGCGCGGACAGTGCGTGACCTTGATGTCAGTAGTTATTATTTATTTATCGTATGTAGTTTTCCAGTACAAATGGTTTCATGTTTAAATACATACAGACAGATAAAGATAAAATCAACATACATTATAACACATAAATAATGTCTCGTCTTATGGACATTCAATTAAGGATAAAGTAGGCATACACAGGTTGTTACAATAAGGTATCTTGTCATAGATAAGATAAAATTATCATATAGAAATTGTCGCTGTAAGGTCATTCAGCAGTCACATATATGGAATCTATAGAGTCTCCTTAAAGTTCTATGTCTAGGTTTTCCATCCACTCGACGGCTGCAGGGGAGGCTGCATAAAGTTCTCAAATGGATCCTTTAAACGCACGTTAAGGGCATTCCTGAATGATGTGCTGGATCGTTTTTTTCTGGATGTCCACAATCGCACTGTGGTGAATCTCGTATGCCCCATCTACAGAGCATCTCGCCACTTCTGCCATGACCAGTTCTGAGTCTATTGAGTATAACCCAAGTTCTTCTTGGCAGGTCTGTACCAGGTAGGTTTCCACCAGGTGATATTTCGTTGCAGTTCTTGGATAGTCCAGTCTGAGACCATTCATTTTTCCATGAATCCATAGCATCGTAAGACGTAGCCATAAGGTTTTGAGCTGTTCTCCATGGTGGTCTTCTAGATCTTAATCGGGAAAGATTTGGGGCAATGACCTGATGGATTGGAAGGTTGTATTGGAGGAGATTTTACGCCATTCATTAACTAAGGCGGTTTGCCGCCTAAGATGTGGTGGAGCTATACTGCAGGTTCGAACAGGAAGCCAAGGTAGTGGGGTGGATTTAATGGTCCCAGTTATGGTTCTCATGGTATTGTTTAGTTGAGTATCCACTATAGACGTGTGGCTGCTGTTAAGCCAAACAGGGCTGCAATATTCCGCAACAGAGTATACCAGCGCTACAGAAGAAATCTTCAGAGTATGTACATCAGCTCCCCAGCTAGTATTGGCGAGCTTTTGAATAATATTATTTCTTGTACGTATCTTAGCAGCAGTGTCTATTAGGTGTGGTTTGAATGTAAGCGATCTATCCAATTTAATACCAGGATATTTTGGGTTTGGGTTATGCTTTAACTTTCTACCAGCAAAGGTAACGTCAAGGGATCGGGTTGCCTGTTGGTTGTTTAAATGAAACACTGTAACTTCTGACTTCATTGGGTTACGAATTAATCTCCAAGATCTGAAATATTTACCCATTCCTCCGAGGTCTTGGTTAAGGGAGTTTTCACACTGTTCAAAATTTTCATGTTGCACAGCCAGGGCCATGTCATCTGCGTAACAGAACCTCCGCGCATTTGTTGTTGGTATGTCGCTTATGTACACATTGAAAAGTAATGGTGCCAATACAGAACCTTGTGGTAAGCCGTTGTTTGAAACAAAATGTCAGTAGTTATCCATGTAGACGACGACCAATGAAAGTCAGAACACGAGACCCTGAATTTGAGATCCGCTGCTGCAGAACTGCAGTCCACTGTCTTCACCACAACGCTAACGGGTAGGATCCACTGTACTGACGACTGAGAGATCACGTCATTCACGAGCGCATGTTGAGAACTATACAAGCCGGATGGAAAGTCTATAGACTTTGAAAGGTCGTTCAGCGTTGTGTACTGAGTGTTACTATATAAGGAACTCTTGGTCTCCAGCAGCTTTCTTTTGTTTCTTACCCCAAATATCACTGCACTGAGAATTACCAGAGCAAATACGTGTAATACAAAATGTCTGTCCTGTCTATAAAAAAAACAAAAAGTTGCAATGACTTACTGACTCATGGTACAATACTACCGAATATCTGCCAACAGAAAGAAGTCGTCTACGATGAAGCGCCGTTAATGAAGTTTATACTTTCAGAACTTATTATCGCTCACTTTTAATACTGCCTTGCGATATCTATTTCTTAAATGACACGATAGGTATTAATCTCGCTGGAGAAAATTTCCTCATTCTCCATCAAAGAGCACATTGTTGGCGGTACAGGGTGTAGAATTGGTACTAGGTGATCATATGACCGTTATCGCCGACATGGCTGTAAGGAAATTCTACCCGACAGAGACCACGCCTTCTGGACGACCATCAGTTTCAAACCCGACGAGAATTGCTTCTGTCAGAATGTAGGCCCGTCTGCAGCAGTTTCTCAATGAACATTACGACTATTTACACACAATGACGGGAACAGGGAAGCTCTGGAATCCAAGAGGGGTGATTATCCGATCACGATGAAGCAGTCTTTATTGAACACACCATTTCTGGAGCTGCACACAACAGTCATTTGGAGTCAGATACCTCGCAACAGGGCATTCCTCACAGCGGAACATAAAAGCTGCAAGGCTCCAGTGGGTCAAACAACACAGTCCAGTGGGCCAAACAACACAGAATTCGGACAGTAGCTGTCCGTCGAAACGTGATTCTGCCCCTTTTCGAAAGACGCAATGCAGTCATAACCCATCACTGTAATCAGATGTTAGTTTGTACCTATCGGACGCCCCCCCCCCCCCCCCCTTTCGCCTCGTACTCTGATCTCCAACATAATTAATCTTTAGAATGAAATAGTGTTTGTTTTTGTATCTATCTTACTAAAACACGAACTAATGCCTTCAATGAGACAATTCGTAATGTTCATTTTTAACAACCTTCTTTTATGGAATGCTGACGCAATTCTCTTTGTATCATGGATGCTACCTTCAACTCTCTTTCAAAAAAAGAAAGCTACCCACACAGACGATAAACAAAAAACACCACATCTCTCCCCAACGAGTTTGTTCCACCGACAAGCTGCAAGCCATTTAAAATCAACCAAATTACAATGTGTGCGCAATAATTAGGCCTCTTATCTGTAAACCACTTGATTGCTGGACTCCTTAACTGGCAGTAACTAGAACGCTTCTGGCAGCCAATGCTTTGTGATAACAACAACAACAATAATAATAATAATAATTCTGTGCAGGCCCTGCAGTAATGTACTACCTATTACAAAGTTACTGTTGTTTTGTGATGTCAGTTTGTTCACTTATTGTTGCGAAACGAATACTGAAGAAATATCCGATCAACTGCGGGAAATACATACAACTTGGAAAAGGTATTTAAGCAGATGTGATGTATGTGTCCCAGTTTTACTGTTACAGATGTATGATACAAAGTATGTGGGTAGAGAATGTACTACGTGAAGATGATGATGATGATGATGATGATGATCATATATTTGTTACACAAACCGTAAACCCTCACAACATTGTGTCACACGTTAATGAGAGAATTTGAAACAAAAAAGTAATTATTGGTAACTTCTATAACCAACATTACAGTCTTATTAAACACTAATAACAGTAATGAGCTACCAGAAATGATTTGGTTTTATGACAAATACTGTTCGACACTCTTCTTTTCACCTCTCAGAAAATTACATTTTACCCCTCGAGGGTAATTATCCCCAGGGTGGGAACCACTGGTGTGGAGGGCAGGGACGACATAATAACCACCAGTGTACAGGATTTATCTCAGGTCGAAGGCTGCTATGTTTTAAAGGTGTTTATAGTTCCATGGCTTGGGTCCGATCATTCGGGTTACCGAGAACATTAACCAGGATCTTCATTTCAACATTCTCGGTAAACAAGTGTTGCCCTTTGTCCTAAACCCTCGTCATGAGTATGCTCTGCACATTCCACTCTTGCAAGATGACAAGATCAGCTTTCACAGGGCTGCACGCTTACATTCCTGGTTCGACGCATTGCTCCTCGACTAGCCTGCTAAATCACCCGATCTTAATGGAACAGAACACGTCTGCGACTATTTGGAACAGCGAGTGAAACGTATCGATTAATATCTCCGCAAGTTCGTACCCCTAGACGTCAATGCACGATTTCATCTGGAGAAGACACGCCGGAAGAAACTTGGATTTCTCTTCCTCACTGAACTGAGCCAAGGCTGGAGGTGGTGTTAACACGTATTAGCATGCCGTCTACTTGAATGACGACATTTTTGTTCGGTGTACTTACATGGACCTTCATCAGGAGTATTTTTTCAACTCATGAAGCCTTAATTATAAAGGGCGGTCAGCCGGCCGCGGTGGTCTAGCGGTTCTGGCGCTGCAGTCCGGAACCGCGGGACTGCTACGGTCACAGGTTCGAATCCTGCCTCGGGCATGGGTGTGTGTGATGTCCTTAGCTTAGTTAGGTTTAAGTAGTTCTAAGTTCTAGGGGACTTATGACCTAAGATGTTGAGTCCCATAGTGCTCAGAGCCATTTGAACCATTTGAACCAAAGGGCGGTCAAAAAGTCAGGGCGTTGCTGCAGCCTATATGCAACGACGCGCGACTCTGGTACGGATACACAAGTACCGACGTGCAGGCAAGCGGTTAGAGTGGCATTCGTGTCTTTCCGTCGTACTTGCAGTAAATGTGGAAACTAGAATTGCCGGCCGAAGTGGCCGTGCGGTTAAAGGCGCTGCAGTCTGGAACCGCAAGACCGCTACGGTCGCAGGTTCGAATCCTGCCTCGGGCATGGATGTTTGTGATGTCCTTAGGTTAGTTAGGTTTAACTAGTTCTAAGTTCTAGGGGACTAATGACCTCAGCAGTTGAGTCCCATAGTGCTCAGAGCCATTTGAACCATTTGAAACTAGAATTATGGTGACGTTATTTCCAAATGCTTCCAGACACGACCAACGTGCTGATATTCTTTCCTTGGCTGCCGAAGGACAAACACTGGCAGACACCCATCCGAGAACGAAGAATGTGTATGGGGCAGCATGTCTGCTTTATGATAATGCACGTTCCCGTCGTAACGCAGAGTTAACGCTAACTCAAGCGGGAGGCACTCGAGCACCCACCCTATGGTTCTAATCTCTCCCTAAGCGATTCTCACGCCTTCTGTCCTTATAACAGTCCTTGAAGGATCGACAATTCCTGTTGGACGAGGACGTGCGGTACGAAGTTACGTATTTCTTCACTTAGCAGGACACGATGTTTTACCAAACGGATAGTTCCAACCTAGTCCGTCGTTAGGACGATTGCCTCAATGCTCAGAGCGATTTTGCATTATTCGGATACAGATTCTGGACTGTGCGGCCTTCGAACGGAAACTTTTTGATCGCCTCTAAGAATTTTTAAGTAAAAATTTTGCCAGCAGAATGATGCACTTTTAGCAAATGAAAATGGTGAAAGAGTGGGGAGGGAGGGTGTATAAGGGAGGGAGGGCAAGAGGAGTGACAGGTAGGGGTGAGGAACGGATAGGGGGGGGGAGGAGAAGAGGCATGCGGGATGGGTGGGGAGACGCAGATACTGAGAAGGAAGGGGGGAAAGGGGAATACGAAGTGGGGCGACAGGAAAAGGGGGGAGGGGGGGAAGCTGCAGAGAGAGAGAGAGAGAGAGAGAGAGAGAGAGAGAGAGAGAGAGATCTCCCTGAGCCACAACATATAGCGGAACCTTTTTATATATTTACCAGAAATAGTGCACGTGATAAAGAGAAGTAATTCGCGTTTCTACGCTGAAAACGTAGAATGCAAGCAAAGGGTTAATAATAGCACGGTGTTGCGTTTCCCAGCACTTTCAGTACGACATAGGCATTGAATGCGAATTAAGTAGCGGCACGAAAGACAAATTTCGCCATCGGCCTAAACTGAACTTTAAAGAGCCCAGAACTACCAGCAGTTACGTCGATGACGCATATGTTGCTACCAATGTACCGCTTCCTCACATCACTGTCTAAACGGAAAACTGTCTAAATAATAAAACTTCTCTGCGATCATACTTAGATGTCCCAACAACCAGACAGTACATTAAACACATTTATATGTTTTTCAGTGTGTGTAGGGTGGACACATTTGATATCTGGGCTGAGGGTTGCTTACAGGACTAATAAGTACAGAGATAAATATTTTAAGAATAAACAGTCTAGATCGCGTAGTACATTTCTTTATTTATAACATCATTTCGGTTACCACCACCATCAGATCAGAACTTAAAACTAATAAACCAACATTTAGGGTCTCAATAAAACCTACATCTAGGCGGGGTATTGTTTTAGAAGTTCTAAGTTTTAAATCGATGATGGCCAGTGGCAGCAACGACGTTACAAATAAAGAAATATATTAAGCGATCTAGACTATTTTATTCACAAAATACTGCTACGGAAAATAGCATCCCCAATAAACGTGGTACATTACTGTCTCTGGCCACGAACATCCAAAAAGAAAGGCGTCCGGAAATTAACGGTATTGTGGAAGTTTTACATTGCAAGAGGCGAAACTACTTAATAGTTGTATACGCGGACAAATGATTAACATCTGTCTTGCCTTTTAAACATAAGTGATTTATTAAAGTTTTAACTTAATTTTGGCAGTGAAAAACATCAAACGCTTGATATTTGGAAAGCATTTGTAACACTAACGAATGTCGGCTGATAATCACGACATGATCATTCGGATTACATATTTTGGACTACGTGAATGAATGAATGAATGAATAAATGAATGAATGAATGAATGAATGAAAGAACCCAGCACATCTTGCTGAACGGTAAATGTTCAACAGAAATTGAAATACATCACATGTGTCTGACACAACCTTTAACGTTCTCAATTATACATGAACCATTATTAGGTGGGACCAGCAACACGTCCCGGTTGCATATCCAGCACAGGGACCATACGATTAACGCCAGAGTGATTATGGAGCGAACGGAGGTTTATAGAGTCACTTTCCCCACACCCCTCTCCTATCGGCGCTTGGAAGCCAACCTGTATATTAAGTGCTCTCTACCATGCAATAAACACTGGCTTTCAAATTATATCTGTGGGTATAGATATCGTCCGCAGAAGTTCCTAAAAGTAGTTTTTCTATACAAGACAGACGTTAAATATTGGTGAAAGTTACATTTTCTGCATACAGGCGGATCTGTTGTCGTTTACTTGTTATAAAGGTGATTCAAATGGCTCTGAGCACTATGGGACTCAACTGCTGTGGTCATAAGTCCCCTAGAACTTAGAACTACTTAAACCTAACTAACCTAAAGACAGCACACAACACCCAGCCATCACGAGGCAGAGAAAATCCCTGACCCCGCCGGGAATCGAACCCGGGAACCCGGGCGTGGGAAGCGAGAACGCTACCGCACGACCACGAGATGCGGGCTTATAAAGGCGACTTTGTGAAACTGTACTCAGTGGTCGTTTCATTTTTTACTTCCACAAAACTGCCAAGTCATACGACAATCTAGCTCTGATAATTTCGAAACTACGCTGCTGGCTAGAGTCTATAAGAACAGAATCCGTGAAGAATGGAGAAAGTATCACTATTTTTATACTGACGAACTACTCTGGCACACAGTTATATACCGGAACAGATGATTCTTGCGCCGGCCGCGGTGGTCTAGCGGTTCTAGGCGCTCAGTCCGGAACCGCGGGACTGCTACGGTCGCAGGTTCGAATCCTGCCTCGGGCATGGATGTGTGTGATGTTCTTAGGTTAGTTAGGTTTAAGTAGTTCTAAGTTCTAGGGGACTGATAACCATAGATGTTAAGTCCCATAGTGCTCAGAGCCATTTGAACCATTTGAACAGATGATTCTTGCACTCGAATTGCCTCGTAAATCCGGGAAAACAAATAAGAAAAGACAGCCAGCAGAGTGAGTTTCCACTATTACGTAAGAATATTTTTTAAAGTAATTATAGATGCCTGAAAAAATGGCCGAAGATGATGATCCTGAATTCTGGAAGGTTCCACACCAAGGTAATAATGGTATTATTTTGTACATCATGACTTTTGTCCTTTGTGACATCGAGGTTAGTAGTGATTTTACTCATGTAAACAAACTCAAATCAACACCAGTTGCATATAATTTATTTACTCACTACAGTTTTTGATCGACCGCCTGGTATCAAGTAATAATGGTCCACACGTTTACAGGGTAAGCGACTAATTCGAAAACAAAAAAATGGTACATCAAGTTTCAGTGTCCAGTCATGGACGAGGCCGTAAGTGACAGAGCACTAGCTAGGATCGGATACGGATGGGAAAGGAATGAGTTGTGTCCTTTTCGAAACCAGCATCCCTGTGTTGGAACTCCTGAGATTCTAACACTGGGTAGCCGGACGTGTGTTTGAAGCTGAAACCGCCAGAATTCCATTATGGGCCTTAAACAAATGTGTCTTCTCTGCCCAGACCACATTCGCAGACTGGGGATCAACAGTCCGTATCATCCTCAAGACAGGAATACCTCTTTACATGGTAGACACGGTAGCTATTCTTGGGAAAACAGAGACAGTAAAATTAATAAGAAACTCAATAATGAAGTCATTGTACTGTCTTTTCAGTAGCGTTTCTGCTTTACTAATGTACACATCGAAGTAAGTTTCATCAACAGAACTTCTGATGTTATCGAAACACGTTCAGAGCGACGTCAACACTACAGTATCTGTGGGAATTACAACAGGTTTTGGTGGATAATTGCGATGTTGTGTTGGAAGACATTTAGTGTTATAGAAGAATATGTATAACCCGCCCGGATAACCTCGCACGTAAGCCTGTCGTTTCTGGAAGTCGGGGAGACGAGAGGCCCTAGAACGGATCCGCCCGGCGGGTTAGCTATGTGTCGCCCGTTCTGGATGTGGTTTTTAGGCGGTTCCTCACATCCGACTTGGTGAACACGGAGCTGTTACCCATGTCCCGCCTCAGTTACGCGATTCGCAAACATTTCGAAAACGCAGTTTCACATTTAATAACACTAAACGCAAACAAGTAGGATACACTAATTGCGTCCCGGAGAGTAACGGGTTAGCGACGGTTTGGACATCCGGGCCGAACCTGTGAAGATAAGGGATAGGTATAATGGCCACGAAAAGGGTAAAAAGAAGAATGTGCGTAGAATGTTTTTAACCTACAGTGTACTAGTGAATTTCTCTGACTCCTGTTATATATGAAAGTTCCTTTTACATTCAAACCTTGTGCCTGAGAGGGTCTCCAGCCTGGATCCTTGCGAAGTTCTGTGTTTGAGCACAACGCCCCCATCCCCCTCGCCTACAGTAATTTGTCAGAAGTTTGAAAATAGCGCAAACTCCGCTCCGGAGTGAAAATTAATTCTGGAAACAATCCTGCAGGCTGTGGCTAAACCATTTATCCGCAGTACCGCTTCTTCCAGAAGTGCTGGTCCCTTAAGGTATAATGGTGAGTTTATGTGAAAGTTGCAAGCTGCGAGAGAGGCAGTGGCGGAAGCCAAGAGTGAGACCGGGTCGTGAGTCTTGCGTGGATAGTTCAGTGCCGGCCGCGATGGCCGAGCGGTTCTAAGCGCTTCACCCCGGAACTGCACGACTGCTACGGTCGCAGGTTCGAATCCTGCCTCGAGCATGGATGTGTGTGATGTCCTTAGGTTAGTTAGGTTTAAGTAGTTCTAAGTTCTAGAGCACTGTTGACCTCAAGTGTTAAGTGCCATATTGCTCAGAGCCATTTGAACCTTTTTTTTATTTATTTATAGTTCAGTCAATAAAACATTGCCTGCAAACTGAAAGGATCTGTGGTCGAGTCGCGGTCTGTCACACAGTTTTACCCTACCAGGAAGGTTCAAAACAGTAAAATCTCCACCGCAGAGTAAGAGAACCATCCTGTTTTATACATGAGGAAGTTACTTCACTGTGACGTCATATATACAAGAAATCCTCCAAATTTACAAGATACTACAAGTTAATAAAAAAGTAATACCATATGTAATCTTCTGCTATGCGAAGTTTTCAAGAACAATAAACTCTTATACATGGCGCGATCAATCCCCAGTGAATCTGCGTCGTTTCAGAAGGCATATTCTCTCCTTCCATCTTGTGGTGAAGTGGCGGAGTCTCTTAGTCCGTCTGGTAATATAGTCACCGACGGGAGCGTGGATTAAATACCAGAAATGGCAGTTCAATCACTTAACAGGCTCCCGCCCCTGTGTTTACGTGGCCAGCAGTTTGTACCCCCCCCCCCCCCCGTTAATAATTGCCTCGCGAATACAGAATGTTACAGCTCCCAATAAGAGAGAACGACTGCATTTCTTGGGGAAACGGTGCGAGCTGCCAGCCGCGTAAACACAGGGCCGGGAGACGGTTAAATGATTACGGAACGGCTGTTGCGGGGATTTAATCTACACCGCCAGTGATGAATATATTACTAGACGGATTACGACACACAGGCATTTTGCCACAAGATGGGAAGAGAGAGCATGGAACGACGCGAGTACTGCGGGTATGGCGCAGCAAGAAACTCGAAAGACTTCTATTTGGTTTGACACTCCGCGGGAGGCGTCGTTTGCAAGTCTTCCAATAATAGCTTGTGCTTGGAAGCCAGTGTTCACTAGACGGGCCGCAGCGAACGGTAGGTGGTCAGGAATGGTGAGAAGTGGGTGCAACTGGTGGCGGTCGGTAGTTACCATGTCGTGTGGTAAGCGTCGTAGCAGCGGCGAGCGGGCGCTACTGACCGGGGGCTACGCCGCCTGTGGGCTGCTCATGGCTGCAGCGCGCGGCTCGCCTGTGCTCGGCTGGTTGCGGTCGCGCCGGCGCTGCTGGCAGGAGATGACGCTGGGCGGGCCTGGTAGCCGGGACTGGCCGGTCTCGGGGCGAGCCCCCTGCTCGCAGCGGCGGCTGACCTAAGTCAATAGCTGCGCCCGCGATCAATACGGCTGCGCGCGCCGCCACCCGCCGGCTACACGCTGCTCGCCGCACGCCAACCGTGTCGATAGCGCACTGGGCCACGGCTCCTGCCTGGCCCCCGATCCCAAGGACTCTCTCCCCCTCCGGCCAATGCTCTCTAACCTCTGCTGCTATCTGTGCATATTAACTACCAGCCCGTTACTCGATGAGAGAACCACGCAAAGCTATCACGAAAGCGACAAGAACACCTAATACTGTCAACTGGTTCGTTTCGTATTGGATATGAGGAGCTGCCTTGGAAGCATCAGGAACAGACAGAGCTCGACTCTAATTTTGGGGGTTGCATACATTAGAAATCGAGACGCCTTCCTTCCCGCTCCAGTTTCAGGAATACGACAACTGGGAGAACGGGGGTTTTGCGGTTTCTTCCTACTCATGTACTCTATTTCTCTTATCACGGATATACTTGTTATTACAGATTTCGTCCAAATACATGTAGGTCTTGGCCAGAAATGAAAGGGTCAGAAGCGAGAGATCCAGATGGAAAAGCGTTTAGGGGAAAAAAAAAAAAAACATTTTGGGCGCGGATTGGTCGAGGCATGAGCCATTTATGGTACCATAGTTTCCAGGCAGAGCTTTGCGCAGCGGAAAGAGTAAAGAACGGTAACAGAATGTATACACCGATGAGCCAAAACATTATGACCACCTACTTGAAAGCGTATTGGTCCGCCTCTGGGATGCAATTCAAATTCAAATGCTTCCAAGCACTATGCGGCTTAACATCTGAGGTCATCAGTCCCCTAGACTTAGAACTACTTAAACCTAACTTATCTAAAGACATCACACACATCCATGCCTGAGGCAGGATTCGAACCTGCGACCGTAGCAGTAGCGTGGTTCCAGACCGAGCCGCTCGGCCACATCGGCGGGCTGGAACGCATTTCAGCAGTAATTCTGCGTGCCATGGATTTAACAAGTATTTAACATATTTCTAGAGGTTTGTGGCACCAGATGCCTACGCATATGTCACACACTTCCCCTAACACATGGGCGGTTGGTTCGTGAGCTGGCCCGATGGCGTCCCAGCTGGGTTCCATCGGATTCAGATAAGCCGAATTTGATAACCAAGACATCAACGTGAGTTCACCAACACGCTACGCAAACCATTGCAGCACGATTCTGGCCTTGTGACACACACAGTTATTCTGCTGGAAAATTCCGTCGCTGTTGAGGAAGACATCAAGCATACAGGATTACAGATGGTTCACGTTCACGTAGTCCACAGCTGTCTGGTGCCTTCGATTATTACCGCTGGTCCCATGGAAGCCCAGGTGATGTCGCCTATAACGTAAGACTGCTCCCACCGACCTTCGTCCGTGGCGCGCTGCATGTTACGAGCAGCCGTTCGCCTGTATGACGGCGAATCTAGACACGACCATCGACCTGGTTTAGCAACAAACGGGTTTTATCCGACTAGGCGACACGATTCCATTGATCCGCTGTCCAATCTCGGTGATCCCGTACCCTCTATACTCATAACTGACGACGATGTTGTTGGGTCAACATGGGATTACGTAGGGGCCCTCTGCTGTCGAACACCACATTCCAACAATGTGCGCTCCAGAACATTTGTGCCTGCGCCAGCGCTGTACTCTGTCGTCAGATCGGCCACAATCGCCGCCTATCCTGCTTTAGAGAGCGAGCAAGCCTCCGAATCCTATGTGCTGTGATGAGGTATGGACGTCCAACTTCTTGTCGCCTACTCGTGGTTTCAGCATTCCACAACCACTTTCCGTGAATACAGTAACACGCGAACAGCCGACCACCTTCGCCGTTTCCGAGATACTTCTCCCAGGCACTGGGCCACAACAATCTGGCTTTTGTCAAAGTCGCTGAAGTCCGCGGATTTCCGTATCTGCGCCACTTATCGATCGTAGCTACAATGATTCCCCATTCGTCTCTGCTCCGTTCACATACTTCTCTTGCCGCGTTACGTGCTCTCAGCGCCACCAGGCAGGATCCAACCTCGTGGTATGCAGTAGTCGTAATGTTTCGGATCATCAGTGCATACGTACCAGAAGAAAAATTCCCGGATTTCCCGGTAAAAACTTTTTCCCGGGTGAAAGTCCATTTTTTCCGTGTTAAGTGACAATATTACTTTCCCTCGGAGGTGTAAAACTTATCAGTCCTTTGAATGGTGAAGGTTTCACAGACGAACATAGAGCTATTGGGAACTTCAAAACACGAAACCCAGCAAAAATCAACGCGCAAGCACGGCAACATTTGCACTGCATATTTTCTTATTACGAAAGTATAAGCACGAGTTCCACCAAATACAGCATGTTACCTTCCCAAGCACTGAAACCGAGATTGCGATGCGCTTTTGTCAGCCAATCATTGCTCATGTCACATGATCTCGCCGGCTGATAACAGCAGTACGTAGTCAGCCAACAGCAACATCACTGCTAAGCAGTACAGTATAGCTTCAAGGAAAGCTTAACTTTCACACACATCATTGATCGTCAAAAAGGTTTTGCTGTTTTTTTTTTTTTTTTTTTTTTTTTTTTTTTTTTTTTTTTTTTTTTGAGAGTGTTGTTGGCCAGGATCCTAAGAATCACAGCTTAAATTGCAGCAGCTGAATATTTCTGTCAAGCACGATCACACATTTCACTGCTGTGCACCGAATATTTCGTCGATTACCTGCCTGAATACATGTTCCGTCGAACAATTCTATTTATCCACAGAAACGTCAATTATGTCTGAAATTGCTGAAGAACTCATTTTGCAATGTTTTGAAGGATACTTACATTTTTTGCCATCGTTATTGCATAATTTGTAATCAATGACAAAACTAAGATAAATATGAAAAACTAACCTTGAAACTTCGTCTTTTCTAGCACGTATTATCCTTTAAGATAATTATACCAAACACAAATCTTCCAGTAAAATTCTAAATAATAGCATAAATGGCTTGTCTTCTGGGCCCGAAATTTTTGTATGTGGCTCACCCTCAGTGTTAAGTTCTGAGCGAGAGTAACGCTCTGTGATTTAAGAAATTCATCGCACATTCTCACGCATAACGTAATTCATCTTACATAAAAGGAAATTTACTTTGAAAATACCGCTTCTCAAGCCACCATTCGCAATATTTTCCAGTGAGCTGTTACAGATGAAAGTTGTGATGTCACGCTCATCAAAACGGAGCCCACTAAAAGTCGCATAGAAAGCAGTTTTTTGTTACGAAGTATTGCATAGTCTTTGACACATTCTGATGTCGGCAGACGCTCGTGTGTACAGTGCGTTTTGTTGTTGTAAATGGCACTTTTCTTTTTTTGCAACGGAAGTTTTATTTTGGTGTTATTCTCTCGTCTATGTTTTATTGCTGCAGTATGAATCTGCAGTAGCGGGCTAAAGTAAAATTCTTTGTTATAGTATCAGTTCTTACCAGTCAAAATTACAAAAAAATTAACTGAAAACTAATTCCGGGAATTCTAAAAAATTACCAAGTTTTTCCCGTATTTCTCCAGATGAAAAAATTCCCAGGTTTTTCTCGTATTTCACGACTGTCCCGGAGCATATACATCCTGGGTAACCTTTAGGTTGAGTGTCTCTGGAGAAATTTTTTCTTCTTTCATTTTTAACTTCAGTTTTTGTGATACTTCCACTGCAAATAAACTGGAATAACATTCAAAATATTTTAATTATTAATATGTTTATAAAAGTTATGGAAATAAATAGCAAATGAAATTTTCGATTGCATATACATTTCCAAAAAGGGATTGTAAGGAGTATAAGAGAACTTCGTATATGAAATTAGATACCTTCATTATTAGAGTGTCCATGATTTATACGTGCTGGGGTGATATCGTAAAAACAGGGGAGCAGAAATTTTCTCGGCATCTTGCATACGTTATAAGCGTCGTATTTTAGCAATTACATGATTGCTTTATTGTATACCAAAACAAACTCTACTTGCATTCATGAAAGATTCTCACACATCGTACAGTTTGGCAGCAAACACCGTACATCGAATCAGTTCGCCAAATGCTGGAGAAGATACCTGGTTAGTACAATGGAATGTGTTTTGATGCAGTCTTCTAGGGATGTGATTTCTTTGTCACCCACAACGAGATAAGAATAGTTTTGACGCTTTTGGATCAAATTCTGTACTTGACAATAGAATCAGACATCGCAGGGATGCACTAGCGATTTGGGGGATTCGCCTTAAATACTGCACAATTGCAAACTTTCATCATCTTGAAAAACCTCTTCGTATAATTGTTGATTTGTCTATCCGTCCCACTAGTCAATTAACAGAAGAAATTAGGTCTCCTGCGCGTCGATCTTTCGTAACATCACTCAATTTTTTTGTATACGGCTGTTGTAATTTTCCAGATTTTTATGAAGTAACGACGACATTTCTGTACTTTGCCACCTACTAGTTCACCGATTCTTGAATCCCTGGTTTAAAAGAGCCTGTACTCATCTGCAGGCATAGAATCAGCTCCGTAGCGTTGCCCCCCTACGTCCGATGGGTCGATTTTACTTGCATCAGGAAGCCACTGTTCGCGTGCAGTCGCCGCGGGGTTCTCTAAGATCAAAATGAAACTGACGGAGTACGAAATCCTGTAGACTTTATTATAATCCTTTCTTGCAAAATTTATTTGCAGTTCCAGTTATTGTTTTGCATCTCCTTTTCATGTATTTTATGAAATTAACAAACACAATATATTGAGCATTATTTCCGTTTATCTGCATCGTAATAAACGTAAAAATTGAAAAGAAAAAAATTCCGCAGAGATGCTCGATCTCACAACCCTTCGATTGCCTTTCTTTACCCCTTCCGCTGCGCCAGCCGTGCGTGGAAGTTACGCTAACACAAATGGCTCATGACATGCCCGACCCGCACCAAAAATGCTGTTTCTTCTACACGGATGGTCATCTGTAGCTCCTAGTCACTCATTTCTGGCGAGCAATGCGTGTACCACTAATTTGGACGAAATCGAATAAGGCTAGTCGACGCTCAGCACGGAAGTTAAGTGCACGTACCGAGAATCCTCTTTTTACTTACAACCTCGTGTACTCGCTCTTCCTTATACGCTTGTAAATAGCACTTGTGCCCGACAACTGACCCAAGTGAGGAGTATTCAGTAAAATGGGTACGTGAGACTCACTAGGAATATGATTCAAAGCGACAGTACAGGACTGGTTAAAAACAGGCGGCAGATTTCTATGAGGATAGATTCAAAAGCTGGTAATACGAGACGCTAAGTTCCTTAGTGAAGGATGGTACTTATGTTTAAAAGTAGATTAAGATCCAAGCTTTCATGTAAAAATAAAGTTGTAATACGGCTTCGTTTTTTATTTTATTTTAAAAGGTACCTTAAAAATACACCTCATAATAATAATAATAATAATATGAAGTCGAAAGACGGGGTTGCATAATGTAAAGACAGGTGGGCTTTCGAAACCGGCCGATCCGTGCACAACAGATCTTGAAACTCAAGGCAATTCAACAGCACCGCCAGTAAACTCACACAGTGCTCACGTTTGTAAATTTTGAAAAAAATGCTGACCACGCCACCCTTTTTAATGTGCTGTATGAATATAGTGCAACTAACTTAATTCAATAGACTTTAACGAAAACAAACAAGTAAAATTTATGCCCGAGATCTCCGAACTTCTTAAAAATAAAAACATGAGTAAGATATGGTGACGGGTTATCTCTCACAATATGGAAGAAAGAAATAGTTAGAATGAAATGGGAACAAAGAGTAGATGAGCTAGCAATAATTATCAGGTCTACCATGCCCCCAGAGAAGCATTACGAAACTGCGGACAAAACTGGCCTGCTAATTTTTTATGAAGAGGTGCAGTACATGGCCATCAAACAAGCAGTTCTGGGATCCCTCAAGAGCAACAGTCACCAACAACACTTCAAGCAGTTAGGTGCACTTATAGGAAACAATGGCAGTGACAAAATGAGCAACAAACGTGGTATAGAAAACTTGTGTAAATCATCTTGGACATTTACAACAAGAAATCCTTTCCACCAAAGCCAAACCGTGCCACTAACAAACTGTAGTTCTCCCAGAATCACTCTACGTAAATGCGACATCATTAACATTGAATGACAATGTCAGATCAGAATGATCAAAATGCTCTAGCCCATGATGCAAACAAAATAATAAAGAAAACCATAGATGCACAAAGGCTCCATAGTAATAAACATGATGAATCTGCAACACTGAAACAAATTAACAAAAAGCTAACAAACAGTAGTGCCCTTGTTGTTAAATCTGACAAAGGCAGCACAGCCGTGATAATGTACGAGTCTGATTACATTAAGAAAACCCTAGAATTTTTCAAGAATAACAACATAACTGAGTTGAAATCTGACCCCACTCCCAAATACCAAGCTAAAATAAAAGACATGTTAAAAAATTGTAACTTTCTGCTGACATCCATTGAAGCCAAACAATGTGTTATAATGAACCCTACAGCACCAAAGCTTAGATCACAACCTAAAATTCATAAAGATGGACACCCGATACGCCCGATTGTGAATTCCATAAATAGCCCAGGGTACAAAGTGACTAAAAAACTGCATGAAATACTCAAGAAATATTACACATTCCCAACCAATTATTCCATAAAAAACACCTATGATTTGATTGACAGTATCAGAGAAATTTCCATTCCCAATGCAGCTAACTTTGCATACCTTGATATTGTCAACCTGTACACAAACATACCTATAATAGACACACTTCGAATAATAAAAAATAACTTATTACAACATAAAAAGTTAAGTGACATGGAAATCTGTGAGCTGATGGATTTACTTGAATTAGTGCTGTCCCACAATTACTTCACCTTCAACAACAAAATATATATTCAACATGATGGTCTAGCAATGGGCAGTAGTCTAGCTGGCCTTCTTGCTGACATCTACATTAATGATCTTGAAATTAAATTCTTTAAAGCAAACCCAATAGAAACAGACAAGATCATTTATTATAAACGATATGTTGATGACACCCTGTTGTTATATGATGGGACAGCCACTGAAATTGAGGCCTTAGCTGGTAAAATTAATAATGTTCACCCCAAAATACAGTTCACAGTAGAACACCAAACCCAAAAAGGTATCTATTTTCTTGACCTAAACATAACACATCACAACAACAAACATAAATTTCAGATATATAGGAAACCCACCACTTCAGATGTTATAATAAACAATACATCATGCCACCCAAATCAGCATAAACTAGCTTTTTTCAAATCAGCACTTAACCGTATCAACAAGATTCAAGCTGATCCTACTGCAAAAATTAATGAAATCAATATATTAAAAACAATAGCATCAAACAATGCTTATGACCCAAGCATAATTGAAAAATTAGATAAAAACATTATATCTAACAAAGCAAAACTAGCAAGCCAGACCTCAGTAGCAGAAGAAACCAAATTCGTTTGTATGCCGTTTCTCGGCAATATCTCATACAAACTGGCTAAGCTATTCAAACCACATAATGTCAAAATAAGTTTTCACACTAACAACAAAATACAGAACAAAATAGTCCACAACACCAAAAGAGCCAGCACACCCTACCGAAAATCTGGTATATATAAATTAAGATGTGACAGCTGCTCCTGCTACTACATAGGGCAAACAGGTAGAAATTTTGAGATCCGATACAAAGAGCACACTGATGCACTTCGCCTAAACAACTTAAATAGATCCACTTTTGCTACCCATCTAGCAGATAATAAACATTCCATAACAGACATTAAAACTAACCTTCAAATCCTACACACTGTAGACAAGGGATTCAAGATGGATCTTCTCGAACAATTAGAGATTTTTACCCACAAACATAATTCCCCACATACCATTTTAAATGAGCAGACAGAACTGGCGAATAACTCCTTCTTTCAGAATTTTAAGGATTCTTTGAACTTAAAAAACTAAACAGTCATTCAGTAACAAAATGCCCCCCCCCCACACACACACATAAAAGCCTGTACCACTTCTGCCCCCCCCCTTCAGCTCTCTTCTCTCTCCACATCACCCTCTCAACCCCCCCTCTCCTTTTTCCTGTACAACCACCTCCCCCCCCTCTCCTTTTTCCTGTACAACCACCTCCCCCCCCCCCACACCGCCAACTCCTTTTCCACACCCTTACAAGTTCCAGCATTACTTATTATTTCAAGTTAACCATCAACCTCTCATCCCAGACATCATATGCCAAGATCAGCCAATGGAAGGAGAAAGAAAATAGCTGTCATAATACTCTCAATACCAATAATCTTAAATGTAACTGAAATATAATGTATAAAATCTAGTTTTATATACCTGTTAAATTGCACAGCTAATTTATAAATAAACATTTTACTAGTTTAAGCTAATTTACATTTATTTTCTATGTAATAAAGACAAATCTCTTGTCAGTGTGTGTGATGACTAATAATGCCTCTGGTCAACTTGAAATCTTTGATACTGTAGTTATATTGCAATCTTTGGCTTGTTTATAATGTGTAAATCCAGTATTTGTATCTGTGGCTAAGTGTGTTCAGCAATGTTTACGAAAAAACGAGATATATGTTTCCAACAGTGCCTCATAAAAGTAATATACATCTAGTGAAAGTTTTATCTTGTGAAATTGTGCAAAACAAGACACAATGGTTTCAAAAATACGTCCTAAAAGAGATATATATACCTGCAAAAAGATTTATTTGTAAGTAACACCTCAAAACGTAAATTAAACTGTAAATATTTCATGTAACTGTACCACATATAGTGATTATTTGCTCTTATACGTTAAACACAAATTATGCTGTAAATATTTCGTGTTACTGTACCACATGTAGCGATTATTTGTTCTCGTTTCTGTCTAGCCACAGATACTCAACCACCCACACAATGGGTACAAAAAAGCACTAAATGTATACACCATCTGATGATGAGTTGCTAGGCAGCTCGAAACCGGTCATGGTTAAATAAAATACATCTACATAAAAGGCGACTGGTTGCAGTAATTTCTGAAAACCTGTTCACACCACAGTCGCAGTGCTCCACATCCACAATGGATAAAAGTCTTATTTTGCTACCTAGCCAGGTAAAAGGAACAATGAACAAATACAGGAAGTGCAAAGTGAAACTAATGAAAACTATTCTTGCCATCAAATTTAATAAGCAATGTATCTTAGAGAATGTAACTCCTAATTACATAAGAGTTGTAGTTAAAGACCAGAGTGAATCTGCACAAGCAGCCAAGAGAAAATGTGAAATTGTATGGATCAAAAATGAAATTAGATCACATTACAAACGAAAAGACTTGTTAAACAGGGACATCTACATGCTGCACTTAGAGTTAAGCAACTATCTCACTCTAAGCCAAATCACGAATTTCTTAGATCTAACCCAACTAAATGTGCATAAAGAGATGTTGAAAATTGCACATAAACAAAAAGAAAAGCTCTCACTCCTGATTGCCAAAAAATCCCCCATTCCACCAAATGAATGCCCTCCCGTGCAACATAAATTCTTTGAGAGAGTAGTTAACACAACAAGCATTAATTTCAATAGCACAGAATTAAATTTGTTAAATAAGGGACTTAAACATAATATAGCCACAAAACTTGATTACAACAGTGTTAAAGACCTAATAACTAACACCAAAATAGCATGTATAACATCAAAACTAGATCAGAATGATCAAAATGCTCTAGCCCATGATGCAAACAAAATAATAAAGAAAACCATAGATGCACAAAGGCTCCATAGTAATAAACATGATGAATCTGCAACACTGAAACAAATTAACAAAAAGCTAACAAACAGTAGTGCCCTTGTTGTTAAATCTGACAAAGGCAGCACAGCCGTGATAATGTACGAGTCTGATTACATTAAGAAAACCCTAGAATTTTTCAAGAATAACAACATAACTGAGTTGAAATCTGACCCCACTCCCAAATACCAAGCTAAAATAAAAGACATGTTAAAAAATTGTAACTTTCTGCTGACATCCATTGAAGCCAAACAATGTGTTATAATGAACCCTACAGCACCAAAGCTTAGATCACAACCTAAAATTCATAAAGATGGACACCCGATACGCCCGATTGTGAATTCCATAAATAGCCCAGGGTACAAAGTGACTAAAAAACTGCATGAAATACTCAAGAAATATTACACATTCCCAACCAATTATTCCATAAAAAACACCTATGATTTGATTGACAGTATCAGAGAAATTTCCATTCCCAATGCAGCTAACTTTGCATCCCTTGATATTGTCAACCTGTACACAAACATACCTATAATAGACACACTTCGAATAATAAAAAATAACTTATTACAACATAAAAAGTTAAGTGACATGGAAATCTGTGAGCTGATGGATTTACTTGAATTAGTGCTGTCCCACAATTACTTCACCTTCAACAACAAAATATATATTCAACATGATGGTCTAGCAATGGGCAGTAGTCTAGCTGGCCTTCTTGCTGACATCTACATTAATGATCTTGAAATTAAATTCTTTAAAGCAAACCCAATAGAAACAGACAAGATCATTTATTATAAACGATATGTTGATGACACCCTGTTGTTATATGATGGGACAGCCACTGAAATTGAGGCCTTAGCTGGTAAACTTAATAATGTTCACCCCAAAATACAGTTCACAGTAGAACACCAAACCCAAAAAGGTATCTATTTTCTTGACCTAAACATAACACATCACAACAACAAACATAAATTTCAGATATATAGGAAACCCACCACTTCAGATGTTATAATAAACAATACATCATGCCACCCAAATCAGCATAAACTAGCTTTTTTCAAATCAGCACTTAACCGTATCAACAAGATTCAAGCTGATCCTACTGCAAAAATTAATGAAATCAATATATTAAAAACAATAGCATCAAACAATGCTTATGACCCAAGCATAATTGAAAAATTAGATAAAAACATTATATCTAACAAAGCAAAACTAGCAAGCCAGACCTCAGTAGCAGAAGAAACCAAATTCGTTTGTATGCCGTTTCTCGGCAATATCTCATACAAACTGGCTAAGCTATTCAAACCACATAATGTCAAAATAAGTTTTCACACTAACAACAAAATACAGAACAAAATAGTCCACAACACCAAAAGAGCCAGCACACCCTACCAAAAATCTGGTATATATAAATTAAGATGTGACAGCTGCTCCTGCTACTACATAGGGCAAACAGGTAGAAATTTTGAGATCCGATACAAAGAGCACACTGATGCACTTCGCCTAAACAACTTAAATAGATCCACTTTTGCTACCCATCTAGCAGATAATAAACATTCCATAACAGACATTAAAACTAACCTTCAAATCCTACACACTGTAGACAAGGGATTCAAGATGGATCTTCTCGAACAATTAGAGATTTTTACCCACAAACATAATTCCCCACATACCATTTTAAATGAGCAGACAGAACTGGCGAATAACTCCTTCTTTCAGAATTTTAAGGATTCTTTGAACTTAAAAAACTAAACAGTCATTCAGTAACAAAATGCCCCCCCCCCCCACACACACACACATAAAAGCCTGTACCACTTCTGCCCCCCCCCCTTCAGCTCTCTTCTCTCTCCACATCACCCTCTCAACCCCCCCCCCTCTCCTTTTTCCTGTACAACCACCTCCCCCCCCCCCCCCCCCCACACCGCCAACTCCTTTTCCACACCCTTACAAGTTCCAGCATTACTTATTATTTCAAGTTAACCATCAACCTCTCATCCCAGACATCATATGCCAAGATCAGCCAATGGAAGGAGAAAGAAAATAGCTGTCATAATACTCTCAATACCAATAATCTTAAATGTAACTGAAATATAATGTATAAAATCTAGTTTTATATACCTGTTAAATTGCACAGCTAATTTATAAATAAACATTTTACTAGTTTAAGCTAATTTACATTTATTTTCTATGTAATAAAGACAAATCTCTTGTCAGTGTGTGTGATGACTAATAATGCCTCTGGTCAACTTGAAATCTTTGATACTGTAGTTATATTGCAATCTTTGGCTTGTTTATAATGTGTAAATCCAGTATTTGTATCTGTGGCTAAGTGTGTTCAGCGATGTTTACGAAAAAACGAGATATATGTTTCCAACAGTGCCTCATAAAAGTAATATACATCTAGTGAAAGTTTTATCTTGTGAAATTGTGCAAAACAAGACACAATGGTTTCAAAAATACGTCCTAAAAGAGATATATATACCTGCAAAAAGATTTATTTGTAAGTAACACCTCAAAACGTAAATTAAACTGTAAATATTTCATGTAACTGTACCACATATAGTGATTATTTGCTCTTATACGTTAAACACAAATTATGCTGTAAATATTTCGTGTTACTGTACCACATGTAGCGATTATTTGTTCTCGTTTCTGTCTAGCCACAGATACTCAACCACCCACACAATGGGTACAAAAAAGCACTAAATGTATACACCATCTGATGATGAGTTGCTAGGCAGCTCGAAACCGGTCATGGTTAAATAAAATACATCTACATAAAAGGCGACTGGTTGCAGTAATTTCTGAAAACCGAATGACAATGTCATCGAAAAAAATACTGGCCCGAGATCCTGGGCGGTAGATAGATGAACAAAAGCTCAGAAGAACTGTATTCCCAGACGGAAAGAATTCGTTTTACTTAGAGGAGAAGACATCTGTAAATTTACGGATAGGTGTATAGCACGAATGGGTGACTCGTGATTAACTACGAAAGCCTTCCATATCATAAACGGGATGCAAAAAACGTACGTAACATGGATGGCGACACCGAAAAGGTGCTGAAGTTAGTCGCAGTTCACACACTGTCAATTACACAAACGCAATACAAAAAGAAAATCGACTCTCACATCTTAATGTCCAAGAAAATAACATAAACGCGCCGGCCGTTGTGGCCGAGCGGTTGTAGGCGCTTCAGTCCGGAACCGCGTGGCTCCAACGGTCGCAGGTTCGAATCCTGGCTCGGGCATGGACGTGAGTGATATGCTTAGTTTACTTAGGTTTAAGTAGTTCTAAGTCTAGGGGACTGATTATCTCAGATGTTAAGTCCCATAGTGCTTAGAGCAATTTGAACCATTTATTTGAACAAAAACACATCTGAAACTAAGAAACCCAGGAATGCTAGAACGACGATACACCCGCATGGACACGATGATGTTTTTGTGAAGACAAGAACGAGAAAAATAATGTGCTTTTTAAAGAGCCAATCGAAAGGGAAATAATAAACATAACAAACCTCAAAAAAAAAAAAAAACGCAGCAAAAAAGTAGAACTGAAATATTGACTAAATGTTGTTAGAATGCCAATCAGCATACATACAACTATTTTATTTGTTGAAACAGGCGCTTGCGAGCGGACTGGAATTGCGGGCGAAACGGTAGACAGTAACTACCACGATCGTTGAAAAATCAGTATTTAGTTTCATTAGAATAAATAGATTTAATTTTTTGGCTCAATGAATTCTATTTATCTGCGGATCACCAGAATTCGATAACCTTTCGCCGAATTTTCCAGGCAAGTGCTCTCCCCGCAACGATCAAATCTTACACAATTTTCCATTTGCGAAACATTCCAATACTCAACGCCTCCTAACTACAGAGTGTATCAGTCCTGCTACCATTATCTTTTCAAATCCATTTTTTTACTACTTAATCACAATTTAATATTTTACTTTCGACTTACATTCACCGTCTGTCCACAGAATCCAGAAAATACTCATCAGGTCGTCTTCGTGAAGATAAATACCGATTCAAAATGTGCCATCGATTTTTCAGCACGTGGAGAGAAATTTTAATGTGTGTGTCAACTGACTCATGCCAGAAGGAGCTATCCCACACACCTGAACGAAGTGAGTTTTTGGAGCGTTCGAATAATCCTTACAGACCAAAGCTCTATTAAATCTGTCACCTACCGCAATATATACAAAGCGACTCGTTTTACATAGACAGGACTCTAAATGCCACGTAGGATTATCCAATGGCTGTAGAGACACAATTGCAAACTTCTTCGCTGAGAACAACCTGACATTTAAAACTACTTACGAATATTTCCTATTCCGCCATGCCAAAATGTAGACACTATGTAACACTTCCTTGATCTCAACATTGCTATTGTGAAACTAATACAACTCCATGATTAATAATCTTAATGAAAAGTAGAATATTCAAACATTAGAGCGCTTGGAGTTGATTAACATGTGAATACAAACTGGAAGAAAATGCTACAGCTAGTGTTGGGAAGAAACGAAATAATAACTGGTAAATGTAAAGATGATCTTGAAATGGCTCAAATGGTTCTGAGCACTATGGGACTTAACATCTTAGGTCATCAGTCCCCTAGAAAAAAAATGGTTCAAATGGCTCTGAGCACTATGGGACTCAACTGCTGTGGTAATCAGTCCCCTAGAACTTAGAACTACTTAAACCTAACTAACCTAAGGACATCACACACATCCATGCCCCAGGCAGGATTCGAATCTACGACCGTAGTGGTCGCGCGGTTCCAGACTGAAGCGCCTAGAACCGCTTGGCCACCACGGCCAGCGATGATCTTGAAGGCAGGGACATTACGGCACGGACACTAAGAGACATCCTGTCCATGAGATCTTTCATCCTACCAGTTAGCCACTCGTATGGTGGTTAAACTGTATCAGACAATGCAGGCTATGATGCACATGTTGTAAAAATTTAATATTGGGTGTATTGTTTGTATTGAAGGAGTTGCTTTAATCATTCTAACTGGAAATTTTCCATTTATAATATTGGTGTAGTTTCTTAATAATCACGTTAACACCAAAAATCTCGAAACAAATTAAAAATTTAACCTTCTTGTTTTTCCAGTTATTTATAATGTGAAAGAAAAATATGAAAGTGAAAGAAGTTGGGTAACAGCGTAATTTCTTTTACAAAAACAAGTTCTAGTAATGATACACTGAAGGTTTTCGCGAGGAGCTGTCTTTCTTTCCGGTGAATTCTCTGTGTTGTATGTTCGCGGTCCATAAAACTTTTTTTTCTCAGCGGTGCTCCTAGTGTTTGCTCTGCGTCTTGTCGACTGACGGGTCGGACTTCGGCGAGCGACATAAATACTGGGAAGAGGGGTCATGGTAGGAGTTTACACGTGATCGGCAGAATTAAACTTTATCTTTGACAAGGATTATCTCTGGCTATCACGTGTAAATGTCTACCACGAACCCTCTGCACACTATTTATGTCGGTCTGCAACGAGCGGCGCGTCGCAGGGAGTCGAGAGTGCGATGTCAACGCGAGCAAACCACGCAGCGTGCGCGCAGGAGGGGGTCGATCGCCGGTCGGCGGGGTTTGCCCCGCCGGCGACCCCTCCACTTATGACGGCACCGGCATATGGACACTGGAGGGAGACGACACGGACTATGGAAATGGTTTATGAGAATTCAACGTTTAACTCGGGCGGAGCTGTGCAACCGCCTGGCGCCGCGGCGACGAGTGAACAATGCACACAGCTGACAACAGCCGCTTCTACCGGTAAACAAGAGCGTTCGCGGAAGCCGTCGGTGCCACGCAAAGTTGAAACGTTCACGGACGAAGAAAACTCGTACCCTCCGCGACGTAGCGTCCTTCACGACGGACTTGATGTTGAACAGGATAGGACAACACCGCTGGAATTCGGCGAGAACATAGAATTGACGGACCAAGAACCACTGGAAAGAGACAACAGCGTTGCGGAAACTGATGATTTCGTTCTACTGCGTCACAAACGGCATCTTCGGAGAAACTCGAAAGAAGACGCGAAGCCTCAGAAACGACGACCTGAGACTACCAATAGGTTCACACCTATTACCCCAGCGATGACACCAAGGACGAGTCCACCCAGAAACGCAACCTCAAACTAGGAAAGTCGGAACAAAAAGCCGCTGCTGCATCTGACGCAGCAAAACAAAAACATGTTCCACCGAGACGATTTATTGTACTGGCCAGTATTTGGAACTGAATAATGCGCTACAACAACTCTCCGGAACCCTGAAGGCCATCTTCCAGAAAGACAGGATTAAATACCATTTCGAGTCCTTTGAGGTTCAAAGAAAGGCTCTTAAGTTTTTTGAGACCTACGATTTCCCACACTTCACACACCAACCACCGGAGGAAAAGGAGTGAAGGCGGCGTTCAAACGACTGCTTGCACACATAACAGAACGTCAACACCAAGAAACATTCGCTGGAAAGGGATTCCCCCACACTAGGATACATCAGTACAAAAGGAGAGAAGCAAATCGAGTCAGTGGCGACTTAGTTAGGTTTGCCCACCTATTGTGTCAGCCGTCCTAACGCAAAAGACAACCATTAAATGTACGACATTCGTTACCTTCTCTACATGAGGGTGCGCATTGAAGATTATCTGTCCAAGTATGAGCCGCCACAATGCAAAAACTGTCAACGCTTCGAGCATAAAGCAAATTATTGCCGGATGCCACCCCGCTGCGTGAAGTGAGCTGGAGACCATCGAACCAAGGACTACAGCCTTCCTAGCACCTCCACAGCAAAATGTGCTAACTGTGACAAAGACCACCGCGCCCCATGGCGCGGCTGCGAAAAATACCAGGCACTCCTCCGGAAATACAGGGTGTCCCAAGAAGAATGCCCGGTTTTAAATAGAATTATTTATAAGGAAGAAGGACTTAACACCAGAAAACTGCATACTAAATTGCTCAGAAAAGACAGAAGCTTATAAAATTCCATCATAAATGTTCAATACGCCCTTCGTTGGCTGCACGGACGACATCTAGCCGATAGCCGAATTCGTCCGAAACTGAGCGTAAGGTGTCTTCTGTTACTAAAGCTACAGCAGCTGATATTCTGGTTTTTAGTTCATCAATGTCACGACATAAGGGAGGAACGTAAACACATTGTTTAACATATCCCCACGGGAAGAAATTACATGGTGTTAAGTCAGGGGACCTAGGAGGCCAAGAGTGTAAAGCCTGGTCTCGCGGTCATGTACGCCCTATCCAAAGTTGAGGCACGTTGGCATTGAGGAAACTGCGCACGTTGTTGTGCCAGTGCGGTGGTGCTCCATCTTGTTGATAGATGAAATTGTCAGAGTCAGGTTGTGGGAATAACCAGTTCCGTAGCATTGCAAGACATGATTGTCCTGTTACGGTTTCTTCCTCAAAAAAGTAGGGTCCATACACCATGCTTTGCGAAACAGCACAAAAAACATTCACTTTTGGTGAATCAGTTTGTGTTCAATTGTTTCATGACGATTTTCGAGCCCCCATATACGCACATTATGACGGTGAACCATACCGCTAATATAGAAAGTTGTCTCATCGCTGAATATCAACCTTGACATAGAAGTGTCATCTTCCATGTCCACGCTCCAGGTCTGCGCTCGTAGCGACATGTAGAGGATTTTTTCTGAAACTCTAGACCAGGCTCATCCGAGAATTGCGCCCGGCGGGCGCAAGGCAGTGTAGTTCAGCGCCCCGTCCGCGACCGTGTGTCGCTAGTGTCGGCATAGGAGCGAGAGAGACCGCTGAGGAGCGAGTGAGACCTCACAGCACTGCTCTAAGCTGGACTGTCCCGCGGTCAGAGCCAACGAAAACAATATAACAGAGGAAGCGCAGCTCTGTAAAAGAGGTCGATGAGCGATAAAACAAGGAAAATTTACTGTTTAGGTAACAACTAGTGTTCGTGTGGCAGAATTACTACGTAAAGCTTTAGAAAACAATATCCAAAACAAGAACATCTTAGTTGTTTTGTGACCCACAGGTTCATTCTATTAGTACTGCACATGCACACTCGTCATTATGTACAATAGGCGTCTTCTGAAAAATATATCATTTTATTAAATGAACTAGTCATAAAAATTCTATTTTAGAAATAATTTTATGTAAGCGATATAGAGTCTTATTCTTACTGTTAGTAGTTAAAAGTAAATATTTTGTGTTATAATTCGGGCTACATCTTTTTGTATCCCTTTTCAGAGTTTAGAAATCGGATCCTTAGTTTGCTGTTTTGTACGTAATAATTTTAACCGACCAAGTTTGAATACTTATTAAAATTAGAAATAAGGTTATAAAGCTCTTTGATTCTTACAATCAACATTGTTACAGAAGACAATTACGTACGAAGCGCGTGTACAGAGGCATGGCGGGGCTCGGCGGGTGGTCGGCACGGCCAGCTGAGCTACCCGGCTCGGCCACTGCGACAACGTACGAATTCTCCCGAGGCGCTGGCCGCGGGCGATCGCGGGCGCTAGCGCCCCAGGGGCACAGTTTGGACGAGCCTGCTCTAGACCATGCCGATTACATCTAGCACTGTTTCCAGTTACCTAGTGACATTTGTCTCAATATTATTACAAGTTAAAAGCGGGTCATTCTTTTCGGGAAACACTGTATAAAGTCCAGCCGCAACATCAGGCCAAGAAACCCACGGTGAAGATCGTCAATCATCGACAACGCTAGCGACGACCAGCAAGACGGACTGTCAGGCACCAGAACAACAGCCATCCGGACAGCCCCCAAATATCAGCTACCCTACAGAGGACTCCAAGACGACGAATTTCACTATGCTATGCAGACATACTGTCGCCTAGGAGAGACCAACCTACAATATCTGTTTCCACTACAGCCACCCTATGCACGTTGACACCAGCCACATCGGACACTGCAGCCCTAAATGTACAACTTCAACAAAAACTGACAGGAATCCTCACGCTAGTGGTGGGAATAATCAAGGCGTTTACCGCTCCTTAAGGAATGGATGACGGCCGCAGAAAAAACACCTCCCACTCTGCATCTGGAATGCTAATGGAGCAAGACGTAAGTAAACTGAAATGAACGAATTTGTTAGTCGGCACAGGTTGAACACAGTTCTGATCTCGAAAACGCACCTGACGGAGATGGCTAGTTTCACATTACCGAACATACATGGTTATAGGACGGTCCGGGTTGGACAACGAGGTGGCGGAACTGCAGTGTTCGTCAAAAACACCATACGACATCATCAGGAGGATTCACCGCCCCTGGAATCACTGGAATCCACAGCGGTTACAATCTTCACGGCAATAAGCAACCCAACTACGGTGGCGGCGTATCTTAGCCCCAAGAAACAGTTGGTGGCCAGAGATCTTCATGCTGTCTTCGACCGATTCAGTAAGGTCTTGCTGGGAGGAGATCTTAACTCCACACGTGGGGCTTGGCATTCAAGGAAGGCCAACCGAATGAGACAGCTACTCTACGATATAGAGAACGATCTTCAAGTCACCATCTATGGGCCACGGGAGCCGACAAGCACCCCTGAGTTCGCCGTTCAGGAGACTAACATTTTCGACATAGCGATTGTTAAAAATACCGCTGCAAATCTACAGCTCCAGACCATCCAGGTCCTGTAATCTGATTATCTACCAGTACTTTGACTTTTCGTGGGTGGCGGCCCCCCTACATCACCTCCAAACTCAAGAGCTGTTAACTGGGATCTCTTTGCGACGTAACTTAACAATAACGTCCGACCGACCCAAGCAGTCTCTACACTTCCGAAAATTGACATCGCTGTGGCAACTTTGATGGCTAAAATCCAACGGGCAACAAGACGTGCAGCAACTGATATCTTTCGTCACGAGCGTCAATTTGAAACATTCCCTAGTCATCTCAACGAAATCAAGTATCGCCAGAATACTCACAGAAAACGATGGCAACGATACAGACATCCAGAAGATAGACGGCTGATGCATCGTTTGTTCCGTGCGCTACGCCGCCGAGATGAAGAATGGTGGCAAGACATCTGGGAAACAAAGATGGACGAAATGCTCCTCCAGACTACGGAAGAGTGGCAACTTGTCAGGGCACTACGCCAACCGAGACCACCAAAGAGAGCATACGCGGCCCCGGTGGCCTCATATAAAACTCGCTTGGCCAAGCTGAATTGTACGCCGACGTATAAAAACACCACGTGACAGCTCCGCCCCCACAGGATGCAGAGGACGCAAGGGAAGGGGACCGTATCCGGCAGCGAATCGCCGCCGACTCCCGCAAATTCCCCAACCCCAACAGACGTCTGTTCTTAGCACTCCCTCTGAAGTTAAAAAACTCATAAGGAAGACCAACAATGATGCGCCTGGGACGGGCTCTGTAACCAACGCCGATCTCAATCATCTTCCGAGAAAGGCCATCGTTCTCTTAACTCGAATTATCAACAGCTGCTTACTCAACGGCTACTTTCCTGCAGACTGGAAGACTGTGAGGACGATCCCTATTACCAAAAGAGGAAAACCCCAAGGTTGCCAGATAGCTACCGCCCGATTAATCTGATGCCCACACTCGGCAAAATTTTGGAACGGGTGCTGCTAATGCGTCTCCAAGACTATCTGGAAGAAAATATCATCCGCCACGAACAGTTTGGCTTCCAGCCACGGTTAACGGCGGAGCTTCAGCTGCTTCGGATAACAGAATCCATACAACTCAACCTGAATAGAGGAAACTTCACAGTTGGAGCTTTCTTAGATATCGAAAAGGCATATGATCGGATGTGGCGTGACAAGCGTATAGTCAAACTAGTCGATCAAACGCGTCTCCCCAACTGCTACATCTAGCTGATTGATAGCTTTCTGCAGGAAGGACGTATGTTTGAACAAAAAAGGGGAGAAGTCATCACTGAAAAGTTTCTCAGCTGGCATCCCACAGGGCACGGTGATATCGCCATGCCTGTTTAATTTGTATATTAATGACATACCCACCACTCAAAATGTCACAGCCAGTCTGTACGCCGTTGACACGGCCTTTCTAACCTCTGGAAGGAACATCGAACCACTTGTCAACAGGATGCAGTGACAACTTGCCGTCACCTAACAGTGGGCAAAGAGCAATAAAATCACCCTAACACTACGAAAACTGCAACCATACTGTTTACGAAGAAACGGCCGGAACTGAGGATGCGACTTATCATCAATGGACAGCCAATACCCTGGACTACGACGATGAAATATCTGGGAGTGATACTGGATAAAGGGATGACTTTTACCCCACACATACAAGATAGGACACTGAATACTATGAAAATGATCCGAGCACTCACGCCGCGTTTCACTGGCAGGAATCTAAACCCATCAACGAAATTAAAACATTGTAGAGCAACGGTACAACCCTCCCTACTGTAGGGCTCGACGTCTTGGGGAACAACAAGCGACTCTAATATACGCAGTTTGCAACCACTACAGAACAGGTGTTTGAAGTCGAGCCTAGGCGCCCCAAGGTGGGCCAGGACGAGAGAAATAACGAGCCGACTGCAGAAAAATACGTCGCTGAGAAAATGAAAGACCAAGCAACTCAAAATTTTCACAAATTAGAGGAGTATCGGGGAAATGTCCGCCAACTTGAGAATGTAGACCAGACCCTACCACGACAATGGCACAAATACAAGGTGCCTCGAGCCATTATTGCACCCCCACAGGACCATCAAGGATGACGAAATGTTCAGTTATTCGGTATCTTACATGTAAATAGTTACTGTCAATCACTCGTACGACTACCTAACCAACACCGTCAAAGGACTCAAGGACCCACAGAGAGTCCAAGTCCCTTTGCTAGCGAATATATAATAAAGTGAAACTATTTCTCACACCTTGCCACTCCAGAAGAAAAAGTCTGCAACATTCAGCGAAACCAGGAGCAACTCTGAAGATGTCCACTGCAGATCTGAGCGAAACGTCAGGAACAAAGAAGTTTCATGGAACACGACAATACAACTCAGAAGATTTACCGGCAAAGAATTTCTAGTAAAGCCTTGTTTCCCGCGTATTTACTCAGTTACGGCACTTTGGCTCGTTATCGTCATTAGTGAGGTCAACGTACGGCAACAAGTACGCAACACAGCATTTCCATCTCGCCCGTATTCTTAATGGGGGCTAATGCTCATCTTGCAGCCAGACTATTGCGCAGCCTAACAGACGACACAGACCATATTAGACGTTCCCCTTTCCCTTAATTGGGAAACGCCTATTACGAGTTCCACGAACGGAAATCTACGATTCATTACACCTCCTTGTCTGAATGGAAACCGAGAAAACAGCCGTACGGCATTATGCAAATTCAGCGTACAGATACGGTGGTAAGACAGGTGAGGTGTAATGAGAAACTAATGACGGCAATTATATAAACGGCAGCGTTGTTATGTCAACATCCTGTGGCTGTGGTCACTGACAATACTCCTTCGGCAGACGTCTGTACCGCTCCAACACACTTCTGTAGAAGTGGTCGTTAATGCACGCCTGTGTGACGGCGTCCGGCTCTTCCAAGCCAGTTAGAATTCTGGTGGCGGAAGAAATTTTCACCGCCAGTATTTGTCCGGCAATGGGAGGTGAGGCGAAAGCGTAAAGTTTCTGATGACCACACTTGGCGCCAATATTCTGCATTAAATTGCAAATTTCCCCTCAGTCTCTCATGCAGTGAGGGCATGCGGTACTGTGGATGGGGATCCGCTAGTCGAAAGCCAGCGTTAAGACTGATGGCATCTATTGAAGTATTCAAGAGGAGCAGGCACTGGGTTTCACCTTCTCCCATCTGTTGTCATCATACAACACAAGCAGGACACCACACTATGCGGACACTCATTACAGCCATCGACATTCAAGAGATACGCACTGCGACAGCGCGGGAAAAGTGATTATTGTGCGGAGGGGTAGACGAAAGAGTTCTTACTTTCGTTTTCATACACCGGCCCCTATTTGAGTAACATAGTTACTGTAGATATACTGAGTGGCAGTACAATAACTTCAGTCAATATTTCATTCATATGAATTTTTTTTTTACGTCGCTGTTGATGCTTGTAGACGGGTTTATTTACGGAGAGGAAGACATTTCCTGCTTCAGGTACAGTGCCAGGCTAAATCTGAAACAGATTATTATTATTATTATTATTATTACTTTCCTCAAAGCAGAGGTTCTCTACAACATAAAAAAACACTTGGAACTTATTATAATGCGTACTATAGAAGTATCCAACACTGTCTTTTCAAGATGCCCGTCCATGTACTTCGGTCTTGTGTGTTCTTTTTTCTACGGCATATCATGCCATCGTCATCTGTACATTTTGGAACTAGGTAGTAGTTAGTAGTAGTAGTAGTAGTAGTAGTAGTAGTAGTAGTAGTAGTAGTCTTTTTCCCTCAATTTCCAACCCCAGTATCAGTTTTAGGACCCTTGTTTGTCTCATTCTTGTTACACGTCCATACTATTGTGACGTTCTTCGATCCATCACATTACTATTATTATCTACGTTTCTTCCAGGATCACCGCACACTTGGTCTGGCGACTCTTCTGCTCTAAAATACATCGTCCTTTCAATAATATGAATTCAGATTCGGTAATTATACTGAGAAGGAACCGATTCAGACGCGCTTTCCTAGTGCCCAGCACAACCACCCTTCTACTCTATCGATGGTGGCAATTCGTTCAGACACACGTTTCACAAAACATTGGAAGCGTCGGAGGAGGTGGTTGGGGATGAAGTACCGTGCCTACTCAACGATCGCGCACACTCATTTTGCCTGGAACTGGAGGCTGCAGAAAAAGTTGAGCTAATTCATCTCACACACTTGTTTCAACACGAAACTTTACGTTTTTTGATCGCCTTATGGTATGACAAAAGCACTGACGTTTCGGATGTTATTGCAGGCACCTTCCATGATTACTCTGATGAACGCAACCTGCAATAGAAGCCGAAACGACAGTAGTTTTTTCATATCACGACGCGGAAACGCGTGCAGAAGAGTTTTACTGAAACGGACTCCAGTCACGAAGACTGTGCTCGCATATAACGTATTTGCTTAGTGAGACAGAAGTCATTTGCATTAGCTGTATAACACAGTGTCCAAGACGTGTCCATACAATCGTTCTCTCGCAATTGACGATAAGACTGTTAGAGACTGGAAAATTATGGTAGGTTGCTTTGTTTTGCTGAACATGGAGAATGATGGCACCATAGTACATTAAATGTATTCGCGATTGCGAGTAAGGACAACCATCAGTTGTAGAATGGAATAACGACAATGAAAACATGTCCCGGAGCAGTACTCGAACTCGGATTTCCCGCTTATCGCGAGCGGTCGTCTTAGCATTTTTTTCCTCATTTTGTTCGTTGGATTTGGTCGTAGCGGACGTCACAGGACATCCATTGAAGTTCGTTGTTGATCCTTGCACTCAGTTTCTTTATTACACAGACCAGCCAGCTCTCTGACCGAACACGCGGAGCTACCGTTCCGGTGACCATTTGGCTATCCGTGCATGACTCATGGCCAGGCCCAAACCTTTCTATGGCGTCAACCATGCGTCTACGGCCTATACTCTTACATCCACTATGTACATTCCCGTACAGGTCAGATGTTGTAATTGAAAGTCGCTTGCCCGGTATCGGCAGGGAAATGCGATATTGCAGTGTTATTCTGATTACGATGTAATTCCAAAGGAACTTTGCATCGTAATCAGAATAACACAGGTACTGCAATATCATTTTGTTGCAAAGGTACGGGGCGCAACTGGGCAACTCTGACAAACGAAGGATGACTATGGGCCAGCTCCCACGAACGAGCATCTCGGAAACGGTCGTGAGCAGCAACTTTCTGTTTAACCTGTCTAGTGCCTCGCCGAGAAAAGAGAATATACCGTTTCTGTTGTCAAGCCTCTTCCAAAACCAAACTGTGCCGTGCATGTGCGCCATCCTTGGCGGTTATCCACAGTATCTGACCTGTGAACGTTTCTGCCCCGTAGCTGCGGAAACTGGAGGACGCCGGACCATTAAAGAGCGCGAGAGCAGGGGTGTACGTGTATATAGAGGCGTGCGTAGCAAGCAGAAGGGTAAGGACTTGTTGGCAGCAGTGGAGAGTTGGAGGGGCACGGTTCTACCTAGGACGTGTGAGCGCCTCGTTGCGGCGAACATACAAGTAGCTGGAACGCGGGCGTCACCTACTCGACCGTGGGAGGAAACGAAGCTGCTGGTGGAACCACTGCGTGCCTATATGGGGAGCCCTTTCTGTAAAGGACAGTAATCTCACGTGTGAAGCACTGCATCCTCTTTCCTTTAGGATCCAACAGGTATCTGTGGTCGCTCCGCCGCTATTCGTGAGCGATGGCGCTAGTTTGTATTTTTCTACCAGGCTGTGTTCACACGTTTTTCTTGATACATATTCGCATCCGACCCGAACGTGGATTGTAATTTGGATTTTGATTCAGTCTTACCACGTTACTGGGTTGATTGTGTACGCAAGCCTGCCCTTACTGTTAAACTTTTTCTGTAAGCTGCTTGTCTACCGCATTACCCGTTCAGTGCTTGCCTGCCTTGTTTTATTTACTGGTGTTTTGTATTTTAGTAGAATAGTGTTTAATTCTGCTGTTACAGGGCAGAACAGCCCTTATTTAATACCTTACTTATCAAATTCAAGAACGAACCTGGTAAGGGGCCTCACTGTACGTTTTAATCGGTGTTATGGATTTCATCACAACGTTTTTTGGAACTCTAAATTCCTCATAAATCTGTGGCGAACGTATTCATTTTGGTAAGACAGCTGACCAGCTGATTCTAGTACATCGGCATTACTTGTTCTTGGCTGTTTGCCGAAGTATCCACCCATGTAATAATTACACTGTGATTTAAGCCCGCAGGGCTCAGCTAATATATTAGATCGGCTAGTGCCGTTGTTTTCTTGCCTGTAACCCCCTGAGATTAAGTTCTATATTTCAACTGCATATGACACAGGTCAAGGGGGCTTTATATTTATAACTAGTTTCCCTTGTGATTTACTACAGCTGATTCCTTCCAAACTTCCATGAAGTAAACCTAAGCAACACCGCCTAGAATACTGGTGATCTTCATTTGAAAATCAGGATTTCCTTGAACAAGACTACGGTGAGTCGCGAAGTGGTTGCAGCACTTAAAACTTCTACTAACGTCACGTTCAACTCTCACCTTTCCTACTAGCTGACGGACAGGCTCTTCGTCGAGGTAAGGACACTTACGCCTTCGTTGTTTGCTAACAGTTTTGACGCAATCTTGTATCGAACAAGGCTGTTGTCGTCTTGGAAGACGGGTGTGTCCACAGCACACACGTCATGAAGATGCTGAAGAAGAGCCACACTTGGTTACCGAAAATGTTGAAATAAACATCTTGGTTTATGGTCACTGCAGCCTGAATGAATGAGTCCAAGTCACTGTACGAAAAACATTCACCATTCACAATACATTAGAAATCTACCTCCGCCCTGAACTATACACTTTCCACACATTGCGGATTGAAAGTCTCATAAGGTGGTGGGTGCACTTGATGTGTTGCACCATTTGAAAAAGAAGCCAAAAAATCGTCACATCGGACTACTCCACACGCCTGCCGACAGCTATTGTCCAGTTTTCTTTCTTTTTTTTGTTGTTGTTGTTTGGCCCTTTGAAAACGTGCAGCCTTATATTGCGCTGTGGGAAATGGTCTTTTGGGAGTATCCGACTTCAAATGTACTATGTATACTGTTTCCTTTGTAATGTCCACCCAGAAACTGGCTGAACTGAATCTGAAGTCACTGACGGACCATACCTGTCTCTCTGAAACTGGCTGTCGCCCACAATGCGTGACATTCGCTTCCTGTCCTTACAGGATACGCACAGTTATCGACCACTGTTCTTACGCCATGTCACGTGGCTACGAATGGTACAATTTTCCTTTTAGACACGTTGGAAAGTCGGTGCTGACATACCAAAAAAATCATACACAGCTCGTGGTCTAGTGGCTAGCGTTGCTACCTCTGGTTCAAGGGGTCCCGGGTTCGATTTCCGGCCGGGTTGGGGATTTTTCTCTGCCCGGAGACTGGGTGTTTGTGTTGTCCTCATCTTTCCATCATCATTCATCAGAGGTGGCGAGATTGGAGTGTGTTCAGATTGGGAAAGTGTACGCACGTTGATAACCGCGCAGTTGAGCACCCTACAAACCAATCATCATCATCATCATTATCAACAACAACAACACCAAAAAATCGGGCAACTTCGTTCATGGCGTGGTAATGGCAACGTCCAAATCGATATTATCTTTCTGTCATTGTCATGCTACCACGTAGACCCATCTTACTGTGATGATTCCAAACAACCAGCTGACACACAGCATTTCACTACTACGACTTGCGTCAGCGGTCAAATGTTCCAACACACAGCGCTCCAAATCAACTAGAATACTTTTTTTAATATTCTGTCCATTGAGCTTACAAATATTTTTTCAGTATGCTTAACCAAGTTCATCCGGCATTATTCGTGCACAGAGCGGTTCAAAACGTTTAGCAGCATCGTTGGTACCTAAGATACACCTTTTGACAATTTGCGGCTTCAATCCAATGGAGGAAGAGAATCCGTAACGTTCACATTGATCAGTGTATGTAGTGCTATTGTAAGACTACTGACGAGATTACACTAATTACTGAATAAAATAGGTTACTGACAAATAAACGCAGTCACGTCTGCTGAAGTCTTCAACTGAACTACATCATGAGAGACGAACGGTCATTCGCAGTTGAGGTAAAGTTAACCCCTTCGTTTCAATCTCTTTACGCAATTTCACGAAAGGTGCGAGACAGCAGGATTCTCCACTAGCGTGAGCCTCGATGACACTCCTGTTCGTCCTAATTACAAAGCCTGATAATCGAGGCCCTCTAATTAGCAGTACGTTCTAATCGTGTCGGCCGTCTGCTCGGCTAATGGACAGGGAACAATACACCTCGCGTGACACTTACTCCGTGTTCGACAAATCAATAAGCGGACGTCACTGCGCGATAGAGAGCGTAGGTCACGTGAAGCCAGAAGCCACCATAGTATCTGGTCACTTTATTGGATGTATGATGAAATCAGCTATCAATTTGTTCCTGTAGGTGCTCATTTCTGTCTTCGGCAAGATCTTTATATACGTAGTCTTTGCGCAGACCGACCAAGGCCGAAGGAGATCATTGACTGTGGTCCCAGTGTTCTGAACCAACCTCTTAATGGGGTTGTGTAAACGTTCGTGGTATTTAGTAATCTCTACGAACAGGAGGACACTACTCAGCAACTACCCACGCTAATAAGAGAGATCCAATGACTGGACTGACAATGCAGAACCTGTTAGAATTCTTCACATATACAGGGCGACAATTATTGAGCTATATGAAATAAAATCGTTATAACTTCTGAACGGTTTGCGTTAGGACGTTCAAACTGCACGGTTGGTTGCGGGGCATGATAGGAATTAGTATGCACATGCATGGTTTAGTTTAGCGACGAAGCCCACTTTCATTTGGTTGGGTTCGTCAATAAGCAAAACTGGCGCGTTTGGGGGACTGAGAATCCGCATTTCGCGATCGTGTAGTCTCTTTACCCTCAACGGGTGACTCTGTGGTTTACGATGTCCAGTCATGGAATAATCGGTGGGATATTCGTTGATGGCACGGTGACTACCGAACGGTACATGAAGTTTTTGGAAGATTATTTGATCCCCATTATCCAAAGTGACCCAGATTTCGACAAGATGTGGTTCATGCAAGACGGAGCTGGATCGCATCGATGCAGGAGTATGTTTCATGTCCAGGAGGAGCACTTTGGGGTCTGCTTTTTGGCTCTGGCCTCGATTGGCCGACATGTTCTGCGGATCTGAACACATGCGACTCCTTTGTGCGGGACTATAGTAAAGATAAGGTGTACAGCAGTAACCCCAAAACCATTGCTGAGCTGAAAATAGCCATGTAGAAGGTCATCGACCGCATCGAGATTTTCCTACATTTCTGCGGGTCATGCAGAATTTCGCTGTTCGACTGCGCCACATCATCGCCAGTGATGGCAGGCACATCGTACATGTCATAACCTAAATCTGAATATGTGTTGTGACGTTTAAATTCTGATAAAGTGTGTGCACGTCGTAGTTTGTAACTAATTTACGTTTTCTTTTCATGTAGTTCAATAATTGTCACTCTGTACGAGGATACTGAATCTTTTATTCTTCCTGTTTCTCAACATAACCACCATGGCGACGAACATATCTCTACGAACGAGAGACCAGTTCGTTGATACCGTCACTCTACTATGTTTAACTCTGACGGACCTACAACCTACTTCTGCTTGCACCGCTTCATCACTATCAAAGTGAAGTGATCTCAATAGCGTTCATTAATTTTTGGAAAACGGAAAAAGCTAATGGGGCAAAGTCGGGACTGTATGGAAGATGATCGATGGCAATGAACCCAAGGCGTCGAACTGCTGCAGATGTCGCAGCGCTCGTATGTGGTCTGGAATTGTTATGGTGAAGGATAGGGTGCGCACGATGTGTGGACGAACTATTCGAAATCGAAACAGTATTACAGAAACCATAGCTACGTTACACACCACCATGTTACAGGCTAAAATTCGGAGACCTCTGTCGGCAGAGGGCTACAAATACGTAGACCTGAATAAAGATGTTGATGACGTTGGTTTTATTCAAAAAGCTTTGAGTGGTCTCACATAAAACAAAGTCGGCATCGCTTCCGGCATGCCCTCGCACTCTGAAGCAGCGAGTGTTACAAGTAGAAAGGTTGCAACCCACTTGCCTTCTCTGTCATAGGAACATTCACTGCTCTCCCATTATTTATTTTGTCGTCCAGTTTATGTTGCGGCTTATGGAACTTCTGTCTTTGGCTACATGCTCAGTGCGATAATCTGTAACATACGGAGGCGAGCCCGATATAGATTCCAATCCGCACGTTAGATTAACGTCTGCTGTTCTGGTGCAAAGCCCATCCTCACTGTAATTTCCCATATCCATGTAGACAAGTGATGTGCCCCGAAATAAAAAACCACTAAGCACCAACCACGCAAAACATAAAATACGATTATACACAAAACAACTTCACATGACTCGCAGATCGCATGAACTACATTTCTTCCCATATGGTTCAAATGGCTCTGAGCTCTATAGGACTTAACATCTGAGGTCATCAGTCCCCTAGAACTTAGAACTACTTAAACCTAAGTAACCTAAGGACATCACACACCTCCATGCCCGAGGCAGGATTCGAACCTGCGACCGTAGCAGTCACTCGGTTCCGGACTGAAGCGCCTAGAACCGCTCGGTCACACCGGCCGCCATTTCTTCCCATATTTGTAAATGACAATGTGACAATAGGAACGGCTCCCAGCAACACAAATAATGCATGAATTGTTTCATTCAGTTATTTCTTGGTAGAACAATTTCATATAACAAACCGCTTTCTGATTCACATTTGTTTTCTTTTCAATCTTGAAAAAGAAGTAAAATATCTGTCAAATTTACGACGCAGATCTGTGAAACAGAAATCACATTATAAACACAGTCATCCTGAAAAATGTAATAATGAAACACTAAGCCCCTCTCCCTCACCAACTTTCACACTTAATAAAGGTTACACTGAAATCCTAATTTTACTTACTGGTTAACCATGTCTGTCACTGTGCTTGCACTCTATCTACCAGCTGCTTTTACGATTAAGCCGAAGCAGTTAGTTTTGTCATTCTAGAAACTTCTCCATAAACACTTAACATATTTACTACTTCTTACTGTCCAACAGAGGAAGCAAATCTTCACTTCTTACTACAGTTATCTTCCTTTTTCGTTCCTTTGTTCGGTCAAACACCCGTTCCCGTTTCTTTTTTCTCTTCTTTACATGTATTCCACAGTTCCGCAGTGTCATTTGATCTCACTGGCATTGCAGCCACAACAGTCATCTACCTCTCCGAGTAATAGTCTTTAACTCTGCTCTTCACAAGCACACGTGTAGAACGGTTAAAATCTTTACAGTTAGTTTACAAACATGCAATGATAAATTGTGACGAATGTTTGGTTTCAAGTGCGGGAGGCCCCAATTTTGGTAGGATAACTGTAACTGCAAAAGTAACGTGTTATAGGAGCCACCACCGGCTACGCAACAGCTCGAGGCAGCAGTACATTACAGTACAGGGCTGCTTTCATGCTACGGAGTGCGGAGCCTGCCTGACTTAGCTTCATCAACGAGATTGGATGGTGACTCCGCTCACGTATACGTTACGCAATGCGGGAACAGCAGGACCGGCAGCCGACAGACGATCTCCTGGGGGATGCTGTAACAGAAGTTGGCTACCAGCGAGTCACATTCGCCGCAGTGCTCAGCAGAAGCGCTCAGAATTGACCGCGCTGAACGCCACGCTGAGAAATACTAAGTTTCCGAGCGAGGCTGCACGGTGGTTAAGGCACTGGACTTCCATGCGGGAAGAGTGGGGTTCAAATCACTGTCTCACAATCGACATGTATATTTCCGCGGTTTCCTCAGTCTCACCCGAATGGCAGGATACTTCCTATTAAAAGGACGCTGACAATTTCCCGCCCTATCTGAGTTCGTGCTCAGTCTCTGATAACTACGCCATCGACGCGACGTTAAACCTTAATCGCTAGACTACTTACGACTAAATCGGTACTATTACAAGCTCTCATCAAATATCACACTTATCTAGTGGATGGAACGGCAATATCACAGAACAGAGATACAGTACAATTGACCATTTATATTTCATTCGACTACTGAGATCTTTGAAGTTGAGTCCTTCAGATCTATTAGTGAGTTTTGACGTGGTATCCCTTTTTACGCGACTTCCTCTGGAAGAGTCCCTTAGTTCGATCAGTGAAAAACTGGATGAAGAGCTGGTGAAGCTTTGTCGTCATGTGCTGACATCCACGTATTTTTTATTTAACGGTAACATTGTTGAACAGAATGACGGAGTGGCTATGGGTAGTCCTTTATCACCTCTAGTCGCCAATTTATTTATGGAGGACTTAGAGGATATGGCACTGATGACTTCAGCTTTGCAACCAACGTACTTCTGGAGATATGTGGATGATACCTTTTTCGTCTGGCCACAGGGAGGTGATGCTCTTAATAGATTTTTGGAACACTTCAACTGTCTTCATCCCCGCATCAAATTTACTATGGAGATTGAAAGTGATGGGATGCTTCCATTTTTAGACGTTATGATTTATAAAAAACCAGATGGTACTTTGGGATACAGTGTTCACCGAAAGCCGACGCACACAGATCGGTATCTGCATTATAAGAGTTGTCATCCACCTCATCAGTGCAGGCGTCCTCAGGACGTGGTACGGAGAGCATATGTCATTTCCGACGCGGACAGCTTAACCCAAGAACTTGCGAATTTGATGGCTGTTTTTAAGGAAAATGAATACTCCGAGAAGCAGATTCGTCGGGCTATGGAGTCTGGACCACCTCTGGAGGTGCATGAAGAGGAACGTAGATCGGTGGCTTCTCTTCCTTATACTGGAGGCATATCGTTTAAGATTGAACGAATTTTAAGGAATTTTATCATTAAGAGTGTGTTCCGTTCACATTCTAAGATTAGGGCACTACTCGGCTCTCTGAAAGATGATTTGGGGCTTAGGAAACCCGGTGTGTACATAATTCAGTGTCAATGGGGGAAGGCTTAAATTGGCCGTTTGATTCGCACAGTTCATGACAGGTGTGTGGAACACAGCCGTCATACGAGGCTACAACAGCCGGAAAAATCGGCAGTAGCAGAACACTGCTTACATGAGTGACACCGTATGAAATTTAATGAAACTGAGGTAGTTGCCAACATTTCCGGTTTTTGGAACAGTGTATATAAAGAGGCGATTGAAATTAGGTTGGCGGATAATATAATCAACAGAGACAATGGGTTTCCTCTTAGCAAGACGTGGAAGCCTATATTATCTCGCATCAAAATTGAACGTTCTTCGGTGCGGCCCTGAGAGCGATATATCGTTGCCAGCCGTGTTCCACTAAGGGCGGCGCCACCTCCCAGTCTTGGAGGGCAGCAACAGTGATGGGCGGCGCATGCGCCGTGTACTGAACGATGGCCAATACTGGACGTCGATTTGCAGCCTGGCGTCAGTTCTCAGTGGGACTCATCAGCAGAAGCAGCATTCTCCCGAAGATGGCGACCAGTTGGATCGCCGAAATATCAAGTTGATTATAGGATCCGACAGCAAATCCGAAGAGACTTTCAAGACCATATAGACACTCTACATGAAGTAATTATAGTCGAGCTGAGGAATATGAAATGGCACTATGCATAGCTTTTATAGATTTTCAAAATGCTTTTGATCATGTCAGACACACTGTTGTTATACTGGCACTGGCCGAACAAGGCACATAAACGTATTACGTAACATCTGTGATACTTCGATGGTTTCTGTCACCATAGGACACACGAAGGAATTTTTCGTTGTATGACGAATAAAGCAGGGTGACCCCTACATCCCCCAAACTATTTATACCAATCCTTGAGATGGCTGCATTCAAAATTATTTGGAAAAAATGGAGAATTAGAATAAACTGGAAAAGACTCAATGATTCGATATTCGGAGGCTACCTTTTTCTTTCGCGAGCAAATGCTCTATCAACGGAGTTATCCAAGCACGAGTGACGATCCGCCCTCCCAGCCTCATTTCCGTCAGCACCACTTCTCCTACGTTCCAACTCCACGGAAGTTCTCCTACTTAGCTCGCGGGACTAGCATTCCTGAAATAAAGTGCACTGCGCAGAAACAGCGTAGCAACAGCCATGGGGATTGTTTCCAGGAAGAATTCGGAATGGTGTGAGAAAAGCTTTTAGGGCGGTTCGTGAGTCACCTTTAATAGAAGAGTCGGAAGAGCATTGACCCATGAAAGGCAAAGCTCCAAAATCCAGGCTCCTTCCACAATACTTTCTGGAAACAATCCCGTAGGCTGTTGTTAAGCCGTTTCTCCGAATACACTTTCTTCCATGAATGTTAGTCTCGCGATAAGCAAGAGAATTTCCGTGATGTTTGGAATGCAGGAAATGTACTGTGAGAATGCGTCGTGCCTCCTGCTTGGGTAGGTCGGTTGGTAGAGCACTTGCCCGTGAAGGGCATAGGTCTCAAGTTCGAGTCCCGGCAGGAAAAACAGTTTCGGTCCGCCAGAAAGTTTCAAATCAGCGCATATTCCGCTGTATACTGAAAATTACTTCTGAAACAATCCCCTAGCCATTCCTCCACAATAGCCTTTCTTCTAAGAGAGGTAGTCCTGCAAGATACGCAGAACTTTTGTGTAGTCTGGAGGGTTGGATAGGAAATGTGGGCGAAATTGAAGGTGAGAGGGCGGGTCGTAGTCCTGCTTGGATAGCTCACTCGGTGAAAGGCTAAGGTCCAGTAGTACTGACCCAGTCCATTAACGTTTAAACGGAAAGTAATTATTACTGTGGATATCCGCAGACATTCCCACGGATATCAGCATCAGGGCAGGCTTCTATCCGGACCTCTGTGATAGTAGGCTGTCTTGATATAGTCGCCACTGCAGCTTTCAGCCCGCAAATACTCTGGCGGCGCAGGTGACGCACGGGAGCTGTGAGCAGGAGTTAATATTCAGCGCAAAGGCTGACCGTTTTAACTTCGTCACGCAGCATGCAGCAGCGTTGGGAATCGACGCCGCGACCGCCTCGGCGGCCTATTGATAGCCAGCCTGTGCGTCACGGGTCCCAATCCTGCCTTTAACGAGTGTCGTCCCGGGAATAGACTGAACCAATTTCCAGAGCTTGGGCACGACCAGTGCGACCAACGAAACGAAGAGTCTACAAGTTCATACTTGCTTCGTAATGTCAGATGTGTGGAATTTCTTGGCTGGATTAGTTGGTCACTTCTAGTTCATTCAAATTCATGGTCCAGGTGGAGTCTTCAAACTTAAGATAATTTGGTATGGAATAATCCAGTACTATTGTGACGCCTTATTATGCAGGTGTGGTGGAATTTAACAAGTAGAGTAATTAGAGTTTGGGAAGCCGGGGTCGGAAATAGCAGAAAAATCTAGATTCAAAAATAAGCGCTTAATTTTTATTGTTAATTTTATGTGTAATGCAAGGGCAGACAAGAAATACTAAACAGCTGCGATGAAACGTACGTATTGAGGTGCTTTTCCGTATCTTTTGCGGATCGTTACACCATTTGATGAGGATGTTTCTGAGTGTCATAAAGATGCAGTTTTCCGTTTTGCCTAACGCAAGGATGCCCTAGAGAGCCGGCTTTATGAGTTAGAAACAGATGGGACTGACAAGCTAATACGTTCGAGCAGTCCTTCCAAACCTCTCAAAATGAACCAAGTTACGTTGGCTGTAAAAAGCGATGTCTCACTGGATAGTTTAGACTACGTCTATATCGACATACGTTGTCCACAACCCACCACAGATGAACGATAGAGGGTGCGTTGTACTATTGCTTATCACTGCCTTTCCTGTTCTACTGGCAAATGGAACGAGCGTATAACATCTAACTATATACTTCCGTAAGGGCCCTGATATGTCTCGTCTTCGCGAAATACGTGTTGGTGGCAATGGATCGTTCTGCAAAAAAATGGTTCAAATGGCTCTGAGCACTATGGGACTTAACTTCTGAGGTCATCAGTCCCCTAGAACTTAGAACTACTTAAACCTAACTAACCTAAGGACATCACACACATCCATGCCCGAGGCAGGATTCGAACCTGCGACCGTAGCGGTCACGCGGTTCCAAACTGAAGCGCTTAGAACCGCACGGCCACACCGGCCGGCGATCGTTCTGCAGTATACGATATTTATGATATTGAAATGTCTGTGTTTTTCAGTACGATGAAGAGTTCATTCGGACATGAACGCACAAATTATATAGGCACTGCAACACCGTATTTATCCGCCGACGTCGGGAAAGATAATTGCAATTAATTAATCAAAAAATGTCGCCGCTGAACAGAATATACATACTGAATGTACGAGTGCAGGTTGTAGACACATGGTTGACGACATATGAATGTTTGGGTCTGGTCTCGAGTCGTTCTCGGATAGCCTAATAGTAAGGCAACCCCTCGCGACAAGCAGGAATCCGGGTTCGAGTCCAGGTCCGGTGCAAATTTTCATTGTAGTCAATACATTATACAGCTGATGGCTGTCCATATTCGCAAATGCGAATATATTTCATGCGCTCTGCAGTGTGTCGTAAAAGCTATTGCTCTGAACTTTCTCAATAGTCTTTCGCGAAATTAACGTCGTCTTCTTTCCTGAGATTCCCACTGAAGTTCACATAACCTACCGCTAACAAATTTAGCAGCTCGCCTCTGAACTACTTCGTTGTCTTCCTTTAAATCCATCTGGTGGGGATGCCAATCACTCGAGTAGTACTCAACAATGGACTGCATACGTGTTCCGTACGATTACTCCTTTATAGATGTGCTACATTTTCTTAGAGTTCTTCCAATTAAACCACGTTGACCATTCAGTTACCCTATTACCCGTCGTATGTGCCTGTTCCATTTCGCATCACTTATATATTTTCGCCCAGATATTTAATCGAAGTGACACTGTCAAGCTAAACACCACTAATTCTGTATTCGAATATTTAAGTTCTGTTTTCCCTAATGATCCAAATTAATTCACATTTTTCCACATCTGGGGTGAACAGTCATTCATCACACTAAAAAGAATTTCTATCCAAATTATCCTGTACCATCCTGCAGTTACTTAAAGACAGCACTACACTGTACACTACAGCGTCATCAACAAAGATTCGCAAAACGCTGCTCTTCCTACACGTCAGGTCGTTTTTGTAGTGGGTTTGTGCGCAAATTCATAGCGTCTTCCCGAAAGTTGAATAAACACAATAGATACACACAAAAGATAGTTTATAGCCATCAATAATAGACTCTCGTTACCATTTACAACAATCTGCCAACGCTGGCGTAACTTTTAGATTCCGTAACTGTAAAAATCACAGTGTTCTGAGGCGAATAAGCCGTCGAGCCATGTTCGAAGCGCATTTTCATACGGAAAGTAAGAACCGTGAAGGTTGTTCGATAGAAAGCGGAAAAGATGAAAATCTGAGGGCGCAAGAGCAGGTGATAAAGTGGGTGTTGTTCAGCTGTTTCCCATCACTTCAGATTAAATTACGTCATTTAGCAGCCACGGACCCGTGTGCTCCCAACTCCTGCACAGTGTTTTTCGTCTATCAGAATGCAGGCGGGCGTTATCGTGGAGTAGCCCTTAAGTCTTCCTGGTCGTTGTTCTTGGACTGCATCTGCAAGACGTGTTTGTTTCTGACAATATAAATGTCAGCAGTGACGGTTACACTTAGGTGAAGTAATTCTTAGTACATCACACCGTCGCTGTTCCATTAGACGCATAACATTATCTTTTGTCGAAGCGTGAAGGTCTTCATACGCAACTATTCCTTTCTTTTCGTTATGGTAGCATGAAGAGATAATTTCTCGCCATTAGTAACGAAACAGCATAAGAATGATCGGTGTTGTTCGTGAGCCAAGCAGAGATGCACACACGGCTATCCACTGAGTTCTGTTATTTTAACCTAGAGCATGTGGTACCCATAGACCCGATTTTTAAACCTTCCTCGTTGCAAGCAAATGTCGTACGATGGAGGAATGACAACAGTTCATCACATTTGCCAGTTCTCAAGTACAGTGCGTCCATCATAGTGGATTCGGTCTAAGGCGCTGCAGTCATGGACTGTGCGGCTAGTTCTGGCGGAGGTTCGAGTCCTCCCTTGGGCATGGGTGTGTGTGTGTTTGTCCTTAGAATAATTTAGGTTAAGTAGTGTGTAAGCTGAGGGACTGATGACCTTAGCAGTTAAGTCCCATAAGATTTCACACACATTTGAACATACTGGATTAATGCCTTAAACGATCTTCACCAAACCCCGAAGGTCTTCCTTAACATGGAGAGTCACTAATGTTAAAACGACCTTCCTTACAACGAGAAAACTATTTTCTTGCCGTGCTCTGTCCAACGGCGTTATCCCCATACACGACGCAAATGTTTTCTGGCTGCCTTCGCTGCTGTCACCCCTCTACTGAACTCTAACAGAAGAATACGTCGGAAATACTCAGATTTCTCCACTTGGCACTCCATTTTCTAGCGTCCACAGCTCCACTCACTATCTCCAGATGAAAATATGTTAATTCAAATAGCAACAGGGCACTACAAATAAAAAGTCCGCAGCTCGTGGTCTTGCGGTAGCGTTCTCGCTTCCCGCGCACGGGGTCCCGGGTTCGATTCCCGGCGGGGTCAGGGATTTTCTCTGCCTCGTGATGACTGGGTGTTGTGTGTTCTTCATCATCATTTCATCCCCATCGACGCGCAAGTCGCCGAAGTGGCGTCAAATCGAAAGACTTGCACCAGGCTAACGGTCTACCCGATGGGAGGCCCTAGTCACACGACATTTACATTTATTTTTACAAATAAAAAATGGCAATCGACAAATAAACTCATAGCAAACGGAATACCAACATGCAAAACAAAAACTCTATGAACTTGTGCACCATCGTAATATACTGAAACCAAGAGGGTCCTATCAGTTCCCTGGGACATGCCTGACGATACCTTCGTTTAATGTTTATTTTCTTTGACTGCCAAAGGTTTTAAATAGCATCCAAAATTAGCGGTCGCTCTCATTTTATTGATTAAACTTGTTGAGGCAACAACTCTCTTCCGCGGATAGTACAGTCAGCCTCCAGGCCACATGGACCTACTACAGCTTAGACGCCATGTTGCCATAGGCGTCAGAAGTTCATGGAAGGCTACCGGTTCAGTGAAGAAAAACCGCTTAGAATCTTGTTGCTTCGCTGGGCGCGACAATTAGTCACTACAGAATCACGACGGTAAATAGCAATTACTACCGTTTCCAGAGTACAGACGCCTCTAAGCCGCCTCTAAGGTAATCTCAAACGTTCTAAAAAAAACGTTCAAACGTGTGTGAAATCTTATGGGACTTAACTGCTAAGGTAATCAGTCCCTAAGCTTACACACTACTTAACCTAAATTATCCTAAGGACAAACACACACACCGAGGGAGGTGTGCCGAGGGAGGACTCGAACCTCCGCCGGGACCAGCCGCACAGTCCAAGACCGCTCGGCTAATCCCGCGCGGCTCAAACGTTCTACAGGTCTTGTTTTATCACTATACAGAATCTCTCACCCGGCCTAATTTTAATGCTTGATTTCTATATTCATGTATGATTCATGATTTCTTTGTTTTCTTCTTTTTTCCCTTATCGGAAAATGTTAACCGGCGGATCGTTCACTAATGTTTCTCTATAGTAACAGCACTTTTGCCACTCATTTCGGTGCTTCCAAATTCATTACATGCGTAAGCCCTGTCGTAAAAGTATTCGCAGGTCTCTATGAAGCAAAATATATGTTGAGTTTGTAGTCGACTCTTACTTTAAGTAGCGTTGTGGTTCGGTCCTTGATTGTAATCACGCTTTGACACCATCGCTGAGATTAAGCGTAACGCAAGGCGAATCAAGCCTGTAGCAGGCGGAGGACCTGGTGTTTCAGGCAACTGTCTGGACTGTGTGCTCCGATAGTTGGGGTGCTCGTTTTGAGCTAAGCCGGTAGGCGCAGGCCGCGGTTCAAACGGTGTTCATCAGAGCCGTCGAAGCAGAATTTTCATAACGTGACGATTTTCTGACTTACAAAAATGTCTTTTGATCGCAGAGCATGGTTTTGAGCTTTTGGGGAATACTGTTGCTTGAAAAGTTACCTTCGAAAATAAGCATTGTGAATTTTGAGAGGGGTCAGGCAGCACTTGACAATGGACCACTTCCCAGCGCGTCCAAACTGCAATGCCTCTAGGGGCATCTAGCCTGTTTGTGAAAGATTAAATAAAATGTCCATATCACCTACATAAAGACTGAAAAGATTGTTAACATCTGTAAATATGTTTTCGCTGAGTTTCACATTCATATTCTGAATTAGATATACTATAACATGTCTGTTCTGGGCGAATGTTACGAAGTTCCCTTCACCCATCCACTTCAACTGAGCTACTGCACCATCTATAATGATGTCGACGTCGACTAGACATGAAACTTCAACCTCCCCCACCCCTCTGTTCCACTGTAAAAATACAGCAAAGGGCGATGGATAAGACGTGAACGGACCTTATATCAATCATTACCATCCTTCAAAAACAGTTATCATCCAGAACACGGAACTTGGAAACAATACAGAAACATCCCAACAGATACACCTGACATACGGCGTACGGAGAAGTAGCGAAGTGCACACAAACTTGTTTTCCGTTAAATAAGAGCACTTAGGAACTCGCATCTACAAGCAAAACCTTTTTGTGTGCCTACAACATTTAAATGCCGCAACAATATTACAGTCGAAATTTTAACGATGTGACTCAAAGATTTTTCTCTACACTTGTATTAGTGCGACCTTTTTATGGTAGCAAAAGTGCAAGAAAAGCTACCAGAACGCAGGGGTTCGTGGGATGAAAACAGTCACTACTGTTTACGCAGCAGCTGTAAACGAAGGAATGTAGGCAACAACGAAGAGCTCACTAAGTGGTTCAAAACTGTCTAAGTTCACACGTATGTCTGGAAGAATGGAGAGTAAAATTTAGACTAAAGCTGCTCATCGAGAAGAAGCTCTCGCAAAATACTGATAGGCGACGTTCCAGTAAAAGCCAAAGGATGTACTTCTTCGAATATACGTTTCATATAATGGGTAAAGGTTGCACTAATTCTAGAATATACGGCACGCCAACAATCTTTCTCACGACAAATACTCTAGCTATGTAATGACATGGTTTTCGTACCACACAAAAAAATAATCATATTTGTTTCAGAAACGTCCATGGCTTCCGGAGATACTCAGACCGAGCGTTACGTACGAGGGTAATCCCAAAAGTAAGGTCTCCTATTTTTTTTTATAAGTACATAGACCTGAATATTTCTACAATGGTTTACATCAGTTTACAGCCTGAACATTTAGCTATCTTTCGACATAATCACCATTCATGTCGATGCATTTTTGTAGACGCTGTGGCAGTTTTTGTATGCCCATGTCATACCAGCTCGCCGCCATGCTGTTCAGAAAGTTATGAACCTATTCTTTCACCTCGTCGTCGCTTGCCGGCCAAATGTTCTTTTAACTTAGGGAACAGGTGATAGTTACTGGGCGCCAAGTCAGGACTATAGGGTGGGTGGGTGATTATGTTCCACTGAAACTGTTGCAGGAGAGCAACGGTTTGCCGAGCGATGTGTGGGCGAGCGTTGTCATGGAAAATGTGTACGCCCTTGATCAACATTCCTCTTCTCCGGTTCTGAATTGTCCGTTTGAGTTTTTTCAGAGTCTCACAGTACGTGTCAGCGTTAATTGTGGTCCCAGTGGACATAAAGTCGACCAACAATACACCTTTCCGATCCCAAAAAACGGTTGTCATGACTTTACCGGCACACTGTGTTCGTTTGTTTTTCCGCGGCTTTCGCGAAGAAGGATGCCGCCACTCGCGTGATTGTTGCTTGGTCTCAGGTGTAAAGTGGTATGCCCAGATTTCGTTACCCGTGACAAGTGAGCCCAGAAAGATGTCCTGTTCGGCTGCAAGGCGGTAACGGGATGCGCGGGAAGCATCAACTCGTTGCCGCATGTGGTCCTCAGTCAGCATGCGTGACACCCATCTTGCGCACACCTTCCGGAAGTTCAATGTTTCCGTTACACTTCTTGTGAGCGGTGCTTTGGGAAACCTCAGGAACCAACGTGCAGAGATCATCCAGGGTGATCCGCCGATCTTCACGCATGCTTTGGTTAACCTTCAACACTGTCTCCTCAGAAACTGACGTTCTCCCGCTCCTTTGTTCGTCGTGAATTTCGGTCCGACCAGCTGCAAACTCTCTACACCACTTAACAGTTTTGACATCCATGCACGACTCACCACACACTTCCGTCAGTTGGCGATGGATCTCAATCGGCGCAGTGCCCTTTGCGTTCAACAACCGAATAACTGCGCGCAATTCGCACTTGGCGGTAACATCCAACGGTAGCTCCATTCTCAACGGATGCCAAGCCAAGACTGAGCGCCTCAGCGCGGCGTGCGCATGTTTACACACAGCGCGTGAAGCACTCTTCATAACAGTGTGACCAACTGCCACACAAACAGAGTTCTGTACTTATAAAAAAATAGGAGACCTTAATTTTGAAATTACCCTCGTAATATATCCGATACTCATTTCTCTTGATCAAATTCTAATGACATGCAGGCATTTAAGAGTAAGCTTAATCGTTGATGTTTGCGGTTTTTATAATAAATCTCTGTACTAAAGTTTCAGCACAGCAGAATGCACAACGAAATTCTAAACAAGATACACACATCCGCAAAATTTTTTATTTCTGGTTGGAGTTCTCCGCTGATGGAAGTGACGAGAAAAAGCCGAAATTGGCCTGCTTCGATTGGAAGTTTCACAGGGAAATTTTGGATAGCAGGCAACTTTTAATGAAAATATGAAACGCGGTTGCCAATCTGAGAAAATTCTTTTCGACTGCAACACAGAATACCGCAAAAAGAGTACGTATTGCATCACTACGTCAAGTAACCTTGCATAGTCATTCATTCACAAATAATTGTTTAAAAAGTCTACTACGATGGAAATGTTTCTTTTTCATCAATACTCTGAATACAGAGTTGGTAAGTAATTTTTGCATCATTTGTTCATGTGTCATTCGTGAAGTAAGGTAAGTTTGTGCACATAACATGCGCAGCTGTTTTGAGGCTGACTGCCTTTCGCTTTCTGTGTACAGTAATAAGTAGAGGCGTGACTAGAGCAATCAGCACCTCTGACCCGACAGTGGAAGGAGTAAAACGCTGCAGTAGTGGAAGCGACGTCACAGGCGGTGTACTCTGTTTTTGCAGTAGGAAAATAACACGTCCCGGGCGTTTCAGGATATTATTGTCGTAGTCTGTAGAAAATGTGAAACGAGTTCGGCCAGAGCTACTGTTTCACAATGGGTGAACGGATAGTCATACGTGATTCAACGGAGAGACATGTTACTATGTTCCGTGCAATGTCGACGTGGAGCTTTCGTGCTATTTTATTTTTTTCAATATCTGCTTGCTAAACGTTTTACGGATGATGATCATTTCCTGTGTGCTGTCGTAGACTGGTGCTGAAGCAGCACCAGACATGGCTCAATGATATGAAGGACTATTTATATTATCGTCTAAGTAGGAAAAAGGGGTCTTTGCTCACTCGAAGACTTTATGGAGGCGTAAGTGATAGTATTTGGCAAATGGGAAGTATTGTATTTTTGCGGCATTGATAATAAATCTTTTTATATGACGAAAATGTCTGTAGTTACTACGGCAGACAGTCCATCGCATGGGTCTCCAGGAATGGCTGCAGCCAGTTAAGTTTCTCTGAAGTTTGGTGTATGTTAGTTTATGCGAGAAAAATGTGTATACCTCTCTCTCTCTCTCTTACCTTCCTTCCATACACTGTCAAATCCTTTACGGACGAAGCTATCTCATACAACTCGTGCTAGTATGTCTTGTTCCTCCAACGTGCAGTTCGGTCGCAGGGAACTGAAACAACGGAAAAATACAATATTTAAAAGCGAAATAGTAGGTGCATATTTTATTTACATCAGTTAATCGAAGAATTTATTTTAATTAAAAAAACCATACCATGGTATTTCATCTCAAGAGGGTGAAATGCAGTAACCTCTAGCTTCCCGCTTGCCAAACCCAATGGGTAACATGGTACAAAATCCAATGAATCCGTGGGCCGGTGTGGCCGAGCGGTTCTAGGCGCTTCAGTCTGAAACCGCGCGACCGCTACGGTCGCAGGTTCGAATCCTGCCTTGGGCATGGGTGTGTGTGATGTACTTAGGTTAGTTAGGTTTAAGTAGTTCTAAGTTCTAGGGAACTGGTGACCTCGGATGTTAAGTCCCATAGTGCTCAGAGCCATTTGAACCATTTTTGTTAAGTCCCATAGTGATCAGAGCCATTTTTGCATCAAGGAATCCACATGAGAATAAGTATGAACGCAAACTGGCAATTGAGATACTCATACCTTAATATCTTCTACCAGAATCTGTTCTGGTACGTAAAACACTGGATTTTGTCGAATGTGAAACGACAGAAAACCTAAAACAGTCTCTAAAATATGATGGGGAGGGCAATAAAAACCGTTCACGGTTTCAGTAACTTTGCACACTGTGATTTCCGGATTGATCTTCAAATAGTCGATTTTACCAGTTTAAGTCAGCTTTCAATGCGCGTTTTTCAGAGAAAAACCTGCAACGAAAGCAAGAGACAAAAATAGTTCGTTCTCTAACAAAATTTTTCAATATTACACAAACGCGTTCTTTCATGATGTAGATGATGTCATTTCTGTACAAATTAGACGTATGTTGGTATTCTTAATCTTACATGTTTACTAAACCTTAGTGTTCACACTAGACGAGTTTCACATACACACACTCGAATAATTCCCTTTCAAGGCCTATAATTCCAAACTTTCGCAGTAGTCTCTAAGTGGAACGGAACGCGGATAGGAAAATTCAGCGGGGAAAATTTCACTAGTTACAGAACCTTTGTTTCTATCCATCTAAGGGTATACATATTTTAATCTAAAATTCCTTTCTAATTATTTTAACTAAGCGAGCACCTTTTGTCTAAACGATACGCCATAGTTAAAATAAGACGAGGCAGACAAAGGAATTTTTTTTCCAGTTGCATTTGTGATCATCATGTACCACCAAGGTCATGGATACCATTTAACAATTTCTTACAAATTTATTACGAGTGTTACAAACAATCATAATTTTAGTTTTCGTAGCAAATAATTCCCTTCGTTTCATAATAAATGATATCTTAAGCACAAGAGAGATCTCTCGTGTCCTTTTATTTCCATTTTGATACACTATGTGATCAAAAGTACCCGGACACCTGGCTGGAAAAACTTAGAAGTTCGCGGCGCCCTCCATCGGTAACGCTGGAATTTACTGTGTTGGCCTTGATGACAGCTTCCACTCTCGCAGGCATACGTTCAATCAGGTGCAGAAAGGTTTCTTCGGGAATGGCAGCCCATTCTTCACGGAGTGCTCCACGGAGGTATCGATGTCGGTCGGTGAGGCCCTGCACGAAGTCGGCGTTCCAAAACATCCCAAAGGTCTTCTACAGGATTCAGTTCAGGACTCTGTGCAGGCCAGTCCATTACAGGGATGTTATTGCCAAGTAACCACTCAGCCACAGGCCGTGCATTATGAACAGGCGCTTTATCGTGTTGAAAGATGCAATCGCCATCCCGGAATTGCTCTTCAACAGTGGGAAGCAAGAAGGTGCTTAAAACATCAATGTAGGTCTCTACTGTGATAGTGCCATGCAAAAGCCCCCTCCATGAAAAACACGACCACAACCATAACACCACCACCACCACCGAGTTTTACTGTTGACACTAAACACGCTGGCAGATGACGTTAACCGGGCATTCGTCATACCCACACCCTACCATCTGTTCGCCACATTGTGTACAGTTGTTCGTCACTCCACACAACGTTTTTCCACTGTTCAGTCGTCCAATGTTTACGCTCCTTATACCCAGCGAGGCATCGTTTGGCATTTATCGGCGTGATGAGTGGCTTATGAGCAGCTGCTCGACCATGAAATCCCAGTTTTCTCACCTCCCGCCTAACTGTTATAGTACTTGCAGTAGAACGTTTCCACTTCAGTATCACATCGGAAACAGTGGCCCTAGGGATGTTTAGGAATGTGGAAATCTCGCGTACAGGCGTATGACACAAGGGACACCCAATCACCTGACCACGTTCGAAGTCCCTGAGTTCCGTGGAGAGCCCCATTCTGCTCTCTCACGTCTAATGACTACTGAGGTCGCTGATATGGAGTACTTGGCAGTAGGTGGCAGCACAATGCACCTAATATTAAAAACGTATGTTTTTGTGGGTGTCCGGATACTTTTGATCACATAGTGTATTTGACAAAAGAAAAAACAAGCTTTTCTCTCTGCCATCCACATTATATATTTAGACGGCTGACGCATCATCCACATGATTCGTTATCCAACACAACTTCGACCAGATATATTATGTAGAATTTTACACACGGTTACCGTAGTTACTAAGAAGTACAGTTGCGACACAAAAATAAATCTTTAGGATTAAACAATAAATCATCTTAGTTCAGCAAGAAGACCAGAAAAAATGGTTCAAATGGCTCTGAGCACTATGGGACTTAACAGCTATGGTCATCAGTCCCCTAGAACTTAGAACTACTTAAACCTGACTAACCGAAGGACAGCACACAACACCCAGCCATCACGAGGCAGAGAAAATCCCTGACCCCGCCGGGAATCGAACCCGGGAACCCGGGCGTGGGAAGCGAGAACGCTACCGCACGACCACGAGATGCGGGCAAGAAGACCAGAGAAACAGTAAGTGCACATATGAAATATTCTTTAAATTATAAATTGTATGTGTGTAGCGCCTTAGATCAAGAAAGTGCTATAATTTTCCCTTCGTGAAAACAGAATCAATAGTATGTAATTAACCTCACAAAAACTCAACTTTCCGGCGAGTATGCTGTAATCCACCCTAACATTTCTACTGGTAAATTACTAACCTTTGCCTAGTAAACGTTTTATTACGCCGTGTCGTTAGTGAACGTGCAAGTATCCTTTTCAATGCAGTGGAAGCAAATATAGCCCATGTCCTCTTCAAAGTAACTAGCTTGATATTTGCTTGAAACGACTTAGAAAAACTACAAAGACACAAGATTTGTGTGTCAGAACGGAGGTGGAACCTTGGTTCCTACCTAAAGTGAGTGCAGACCCACATTTATGAGCACGCACAAGGATAAGTTCCTAATTACATAAACAAATGCGTAATAAGACAATAAGAGAACATGGATAAAATAACTCTACAGACAAACAACTCGGTAAAAAAAATGAATGTACCAGGAACATCACCACACGTTAAATATTCCCCTTATAACTTTACAGTGGAGAACCACTAAACACAAGACCTTAAAATTTTCATAAGATTATAGTTGTGATCAGATAAAACTTATGACAGGTCCCCTGAAAATCTGAGACCCTTTTTCTAGTCATTAACAAATCTGGCATTTCGCTGAAACATGGCTTCCGCTTCGCCTGAACTTCCACCTGCTGCAATCGAACTTCATAATTTACATGCTACTGACTAGAGCGTAGAGGTCGGTCATGCTCGCCTTTTTAATACAACATAGACCACCATATTCTTAATATGTTTCTTACGTTTCAGTAATTACGACAGAAAACTAAGTGAAGATTAGAATTTTTCTGTGGAACGTTTCCGCAACATTAGGAAGTCATTATCAGTTGTTACATGTTGCATACCGTCAAATGTTTATAGTTCAATTCCTGTGTCCAATGCACGGGAACTCATCACAAGTGATTTAAATGAGAAATCACTGCACCAGTTACATTTTTTCCCCAAGCTTAGCACGAAGTTTTTCACATATACAAGTATATTCCTATCTGGAAGTGCAATCATTTACATTGGTATATTATGTGATGTCTGGCTGTGTGTTGTACTTACTGCCTGTCCTGTACCGCAATTATCTTTATGGTTTTAAGGTATTGTGCCCCCTTCATTGTTCAGGAAGACATAAATTACTGAAACGCGTTGTGCTACGCATGAAAAAAGGTGACTGGTGCAGTATTCCTTATTTAAATCCTGAATGACACAGACGACGGCTTTCCAAAAACATCGATTATGATGAATGAAATTAGATTCACCACGATAACTCGTAACGTTAACCAGTTACACCTCTAACGTAATAAGCACTGCAATGTGTGCTTGTAAATACTGGGCGTCCCAGGAGGAATAGCCAATATTAAGAGATATGACAGGAACGGTAATTCGAAACAAGAAACGTCTGGTCAAAAGCTGCTCTATAGTTCACGCCTTAAGAGCTACGACCATTTAGTATCTCCGCTACTGTGAACCACATCTCTTTTACTGAGAAAGTGCTCTTAGCTCTTAAGGTATGCATCTTGGAGCCCATGTTTACTGGACTCTTTTGTTTCGAATGAACGTTCCTGTCATATCCCAGAATACA